>NW_020664473.1:2062707-2150697 GCF_002925995.2 Terrapene triunguis | reverse complement strand
GTTCTCTGAAAACATCCACTCAATGTGCAGCGGCAATCAAAAAAAGCAAACAGAATGTTGGGAATCATTAAGAAAGGGATAGATAATAAGACAGAAAATATCATATTGCCTCTATATAAATCCATGGTACATCCACATCTTGAATACTGCGTGCAGATGTGGTCACCCCATCTCAAAAAAGATATATTGGAATTGGAAAAGATTCAGAAAAGGGCAACAAAATAATTAGGGGTATGAAACGGCTGCCATATGAGGAGAGATTAATAAGACTGGGACTTTTCAGCTTGGAAAAGAGACGACTAAGGGGGGATATGATTGAGGTCTATAAAATCATGACTGGTGTGGAGAAAGGAAATAAGGAAGTGTTATTTACTCCTTCTCATAACACAAGAATTAGGGGTCACCAAATGAAATAAATAGACAGCAGGTTTAAAACAAACAAAAGGAAGTATTTTTTCACATAACGCACAGTCAATCTGTGGAACTCTTGTTAGAGGATGTTGTAAAGGCCAAGACTATAACAGGGTTAAAAAAATAACTAGATAAATTCACGGAGCATAGGTCCATCAATGACTATTAGCCAAGATGGGCAGGGATTGTGTCCCTAGCCTCTGTTTGCCAGAAACTGGGAATGGGCGACAAGGAATGGATCACTTGATGATTACCTGTTTTGTTCATTCCCTTTGGGGCACCTGGCATTGGCCACCGTCAGAAGACAGGATACTGGGCTAGAGGAGCCTTTGGTCTGACCAGTATGGCCATTCTTATGTTCTTATGCAAGGACAACAAAATGAGAGCTGCCCTCTTGGTGGAGAAGCGTGTTGCAATCGGTGTGTGGAAGCTGGCAACTCCAGACTGCTACCAGTCAGTTGCGAATCAGTTTGGAGTCCAGAAGTCCATCATGGGGGTTGTGTTCATGCAAGCGTGCACGGCCATTAATCACATCATGCTCCAAAAGATTGTGACTCTTGGAAATGACTGGCTTTGCTGCAATGGGATTCCCTAACGGCGGTGGGGCGATAGATGGAACACATATTCCAATTTTGGCCCTGGACCAACTTGCGATGGAATACATCAATAGAAAGGGGTACTTCTGTATAGTATTGCCAGCACTTGTGTATCACTGGGGTCATTTCACGGATATTAACGTGGACAGGGAAGGTGCATGACGCACACATCTTCAAGGAACACTGACCTGTACAGAAAGCTCTAAGCAGGGACTTTCTTTCTAGACCAGAAAATTCCAATGGAGGATGTTGAAATGCCCATAGTGATCCTGGGAGACCCAGCATATCCGTTGACATAGCTACTGCCTCTCATGGGAGGTGGAGTAATTAAGCAGATGGGAGAACTCTCTCCCATCAGCTTAGGGTGTTTTCACCAGAAGCTCTACAGCAACACAGCTGCATCAGTGCAGCTGCGCCACTGTAGCGCTTCTAGTGTAGATGTACATGCAGTGATGATCTTCTGGCATGGATTGCAGTGTAGGCTAGCAACCCAAGCATGTATCCAGCATCCCCAGTGGGCTTGTACTTGGGCAGCTAGCCTATGCTGCAGCCTGCATCGCCATGTCTTCACTACTATTGTTACTCAAACTAGCTAGATTAAAGCTGGCACAAGTATGGCTAGCCATTCTACAGGCACATTTTCATTTGTAGTGGAGACATACCCTTAGAGGGAGGCTGATGCTGTCTTACATGAGATCTCTGATCCTGATGCAAAACAAAGAAAAATTATTCAATAATTTACCCTGGCTACTGTGACTGCCTGATATTGGCATGCAATGGGACAGACTAGCAGACTGTTATCCCTAACTCCATCAGGTAGTTGAAACCAACTGTGTTCCTTCTCTCTTTCATAGAATTTTGAAACGTACAGTACAAATTCCCAGACATACAGTTAGCTGGTGCCTCCACAGTGTGTGCCACTCACACCCATTCTAATGCCAGACCTGGCTGCTGCCATAGCTTTGCAGCAGATGCCTGTGCACATGTACACACACCTGCCTTTATAAGAACAGCTTTGTTGTAGAACACTGCCACGACCACCTTATTTTCAGACACCACCAGATGTTTCTTCTCCACGTACCGCCACATAGCCATGGTACACATATGCTCCCCCAGCCCACTGATGTTTGCAAATGATGGCCTGCAACAAAATTAATTCAGACACCACTCTATCCAGCTGGAGAGCAGCCCTCCTTGGCATCCTACTTACCGTTCTTTTAAAATATGCTTTTTAGTCAGTAAAAATCTTGAAGTTCTTTACAACCATATGTAAGTATTATCTTCATTTTACAGATGGGAAAAGTGAGGTACAATGAGGATAAATTGTTTGCCCATGGTCAAAGATTGTGGGTTTACTAGGTTTGATTCTTAGTCTATTGCCTTATTCATTGGGCCATACTGCTGTCTCCCTTTAAAAGTGTGGATGTTAATTTTAATTTGCTTTCTTCTCTTCCGAATAATGATGCTGCTTCTGTTGCTCAACTAAATCTGACATTTTACAAAGCGGCCAATGTGAATAACAGGCCTGCTTCAGCTTTTAGCAAAGCAGCAAACCTAGGCAAATGTGCATGAACCCAAACCTCATCTATGAGATCAGCTTCAGACATGGAAAAACTGGGTTGAACCTAAATCTATTCAATCCTCAGTGCCTTGTGACACTAATCCAATCCCCTGCTCAAAGCAGGATCAACACCAACTAAATCTTCCCAGCCAGGGCTTTGTAGAGCCGGGCCTTTAAAACCTCTAAGGATAGAGATTACACCACCTCCCTAGGTAATCCATTCCAGTGCTTCACCACCCTCCTAGTGAAATAGTGTTTCCTAATATCCAAACTAGACTTCCCCACTGCAACTTGAGACCATTGCCTCTTGTTCTGTCATCTGCCACCACTGAGAACAGTCGAGCTCCATCCTCTTTGGAACCCGTCTTCAGGTGGATGAAGGCTACTATCAAATCCCGCCTCTTCTCTTCTGCAGACTAAACAAGCCCAGTTCCTTTAGCCTCTCTTGTAAGTTATGTGCCCCAGCCCCCTAATCCTTTTCCTTGCCCTCCGCTGGACTCTCTCCAATTTGTCCACATCCCTTCTGTAGTTGGGGGACCATAACTGGACGCAATACTCCAGGTGTGGCCTCACCAGTGCCGAATAGAGGGGAATAATCACTTCCCTCGATCTGCTGACAATGCTCCTAATAATGCTTCCTACAATGTACCATTGGCCTTCTTGGCAAAAAGGGCACACTGCTGACTCTTATCCAGCTTCTCTTCCACTGTAATCCCTAGGCCCTTTTCTGCAGAACTGCTGCTTAGGCAGTCGGTCCCCAGCCTTTAGCGGTGCACGGAATTCTTCCTTCCAAAATGCAGGACTTTGCACTTGTCCTTGTTGAACCTTATCAGATTTCTTTTGGCCCAATCCTCCAATTTGTCTAGGTCACTCTGGACCCTATCCCTACCCTCCAGCGTATCTACCTCTCCCCGCAATTTAGTGTCATCTGTGAACTTGCTGAGGGTGCAATTCATCCCATCATCCAGATCATTAATAAAGAAGTTGAACAAAACTGGCCCCAGGACTGAGCCATGGGGCACTCCGCTTGATACCGGCTGCCAACTCGACATCGAGCTGTTGATTACTACCAAATGAGCCTGATAATCTAGCCAGCTTTCTATCTACTGTGATAAAGTTCCTCCTCTGCCTTGGTGGGTTCTGTGCTTTCTGGTCGATTTGCTCGCCTCAGAGGTTCACAGCAGTTTGGTTTCTTTTGTTAGTGGCACAAACCTGCCGTTCAATTGGCTAACCTCATCACTGTCCGGCATTGGGAAAAGGAGGAGAACAATCGCTGCAGTCTCTGCTGGCCCACCTAATGGGTCAGGGGACAGGCCAGAGACCTTCCCCACTGGTGGGACCCACAGTCCAGATCAACTCCTCTTATATCAAATAGGGAGTTGAGGGGGATGGGGGGAACGCGGGCCCGCCCTCTACTCTGGGTTCCAGCCCAGGGCCCTGTGGATTGCAGCTGTCTATAGTGCCTCCTGTAACAGCTGCGTGGCAGCTACAAATCCCTGGGCTACTTCCCCATGGCCTCCTCCCAACACCTTCTTTATCCTCACCACACGACCTTCCTCCAGATGTCTGATAACGCTCGTACTTTGCAGTCCTCCAGCAGTACGCCTTCTCACTCTCAGCTTCTTGTGCCTCTTACTCCCAGCTCCTCACACGCACCCCTCACTGACTGAAGTGAGGTTCTTTTTAAACCAGGTGCCCTGATTAGCCTGCCTGTCTTAATTGATTCTGGTAGCTTCTTAATTGGTTCCAGGTGTCCTAATTAGCCTGTCTGCCTTAATTTGTTCCAGCAATTTCCTGATTGCTCTGGAACTGCCCCTGTTACCTTACCTAGGGAAAAGGGACCTGCTTAATCTGGGGCTAATATATCTGCCTTCTATCACTCTCCTGTAGCCATCTGGCCCAACCCTGTCACACCACCTTATAGTCCATTCATCCAATCCATACTGCTTTAACTTGCTGGCAAGAATACTGTGGGAGACTGTATCAAAAGCTTTGCTAAAGTCAAGATATATCACATCCACCACTTTCCTCATATCCAAAGAGCCAGTTATCTCATCATAGAAGGCAATCAGGTTGGTCAGGCATGACTTGCCCTTGGTGCATCCATGTTGACTGTTTCTGATCACCTTCCTCTCCTCCAAGTGCTTCAAAATGGATTCCTTGAGGACCTGCTCCATGATTTTGCCAGGGACTGAAGTGAGGCTGACCGGTCTGTAGTTCCTCAGGTTCTCTTTCTTCCCCTTTTTTAAATATTGGCACTATATTTTCCTTTTTCCAATCGTCATTGAGGGGGCCCACTTTAATTAAACCTACCAGAAATGAATTCATTTTAGAAATCCCCACCAAGGAGATATGTTTATCAATAAATCTTGAAAGTAATATATTCAAAATGGTTTCTAATTCATTTTGAAATCCTAGTTGAAACAAGTGGGTAGAATAGTCAGGGCACTCACCCCAAATGAACATTCCATGACTTCCCTCTGCTCAACCTCAGTATATTTCTTGAAATTGGTAATTTTTGACTCTGAATGACTTTATTTAACCTTAATATCCCTCATGGTTTTCCATTCTCATTTTTGGCAGTAAATTGCATTGTGCAGCTCAGCTTTGTCAATGTCTTTAGAAGTATGAAACTTCCCTTAATATGGAATACACTGTCAAGCAACTTTGCTCCCAGATTGCTTCCACTAACTGCGCAGCAGAAGCAGACAAATGCCAGAAGTAATGCAAACATTAGCTGTGGCTGATCCCTCACTGCACTGTCTCATTCTTCTCTACTGAAGCTTGGCATCAGTTAACAGCACACCCACCACTTACTAGTTTCTAGAGACTGCCTGTCGTTCCTCCCCAAACAGATACAAATGTCCACAATTCCACACCTGTTTGTATTCTTTCATATCACTGGTTTGGAAAAACACAAACAATGTTTAATAATCTTCTTCTGCAACATCATTATGGCCCTTGTTGTGGACAAACATAACTCTCGAACCTTCCAGATTGCCACCTAACAGCCAATCTACTTAATCCTGTATCCTGGCAAATCCAAAGACACAATGGAGAGAACAGCAGTAATTTTAAAGGAATGGGTACTAAAATCTGCAGCGGCAAAGTCTGCCTGCATCACTCCCCTATTGACAAAGGTGTACCAAGAAAAGATAATACTTATTCAAACACATATTCCATATTGTCTGTTGCAGCCAGAAAACCTCTATACTGTGCTACCAAAACTCCTTGCTTCATGTATCCTCACAATGCCTCATGACAACTTAAGGATAGACAGTAAATAAAGTCTCTGGCAATATTTTTCACTTGCGGCCTTTTCTTTTTTGGGAGGTTGTGTGTTTTACTCTTCTCTTCTTTGAAGGAGGGGCTACAGGTAGGTTTGCAAACCCTCCAGGATTGTCCTGGAGTCTCCAGGAATTAAAGATGAATCTTTAATTAAAGATTAGGTCATGTGATGAAACCTCCAGGAATGCGCCCAACCAAAATCGGCAACTCTAGCTACAAGCGTTTTCCAAGATAGCCAGCCTTCCAGCCACTGTTTTACATGAGAAGTGTTTCCAGCTTTCCTAAGTTTTGTTTATCCCCATAATAATCAGAATATGGAATATTTCACTTTTATGGAATAATCAGAGTTTATTAAAGTTACAGCACAGAGGGTGCATGGGAATGTTAGTACACTGAGAAGCTAGGGGGTCACAAATCAAATTACTCAATTCAGGGCTCAGCACACATTTTCTATCAGGCTGAAAAGAGCTATTTGTAACCATTGTGAAATACAGAAACTGCTTTTTACTACTGAATCATTACAGAAATATGGCTGGTGAAAGGCCTGAGATTTCTACATCCAAGTGGAATGGGTGGAAAGCAAATATTTGCAATTCACTCTTCAGGCGTAAAAAATTTCAGTCAGCCATCCTCACCACAGAATAGTTTTCTCTTTGAGAGAGAGACAACCAATTAGCTGCCCCAAAAGGTGAATTTAAACAAGATTAGCTCTAAATTTCACAGCTGTAGCCCATGGCTGCTCTAAAGACTCAAATATCTGCTGAGGAATGAATCTTCTTGGAGGCGTCTGACCTTGTTGTGCTGAACAACACTTCATCAGTTTCCTGAGTGCAAAAGCAAATTGTTGCACACCCTTGGAAAGTATCTCATTTTTCACAGCTGTGAAGTGTTCAGACAAGGATCAAATAGGGCTGGCTTGAGGGGCCTTGGCTTAGAGGTGGCTCTTCTGCTCCAGAATCTAAGCTTTTGTTTAAAAAAAACTAAAGGGACAGATTTTTATTTGCATTAAGTCCACAACCCCTTTGCACTACCAGAGTGGCATAAAGTAGCCTTGGTGTAAATGAAAATCAGGCCCTCAGTCTCTAGCTTTTATTTAAAATGTAAGTTAAGTGTGAATGGATGCAGTGATGTCCACCTGAGCCTGGAGACAGCCTGAAACAATGGCTCTGAGAAGTAAGAGCTGCTCCCTTTTCTTTCAGTGGGACATTGACCTGAAGCCTAATTATAGCATTAGCTTTTCACTGCTGATAGAACACAAAGAAAGAAGAAAAGATTACCATATTATGAAGATCAGCACAATATATTAAAAGTGGCATCTTATTTCGATGTCAGAAGCAGGATGAGCATGATTAATCAGTGGAGCTTGGGAGACCATCACAGTTGTTTCCCCCCATTTGACTTGGTATTGGGGAATAAAGGAGACTTCCCTTATACAGAATACAAATTAAACTGCTAAATGCAGTCAGTGGTAATCAACCAGCCACCTGCTTTTTTTAACCTTCTTTCTTTGTCAGGTAATACAATGGGAAAGATCCTTGGAATAAAGCCAGTATAGCAGTGGTGGGCAACCTGAGGCCTGCGGGCCGCATGTGGTCCATCAGCCTAATCTGATTGCTGGCCACGAGTCATTTTGCTGATGTTGACCCTGCTCAGGCACGACCGCAGGGACATGCTGGCCACCGCTTCCTGCAGCTCCCATTGGCCTGGAATGGTGAACCGCGGCCACTGGGATCTGCGGGGGGCCATGCCTGTACACTGTCAATGTCAGCAAAATGTCTCCCAGCCCGCAATCTGATGCATGCGGCCCATGGGCCGCAGGTTCCCCACCACTGCAGTATAGTGTTCAGGTCAACATAGAGCCCTGGCCGCATTGGTCAAGTATGCGGAAAGATTCTAAAATAAGGCAAGACAGTTTTTAGGTTTATGGTGCTCATAATCTGAAACAGACAACTTCAACAAGGACTATCAGTGGTTTGATTACAGATGTCAAGCATATTCCTGTTTCTACATGAGAACCCACAAAGATCTAACAAAGAATTCCCTAGCACAAGCAGTACCCTCTCTCTAACTATTTTGATTAACTTTAATTGTGGTTCAAATAATTACCTAGACTATCTGGTAAAAACACTACTCAACAATTTCTAATCCTAATGATGTTCAGAAAAAGTTCAGACAATGTAATTTTTTTTAACACTTTTCCTCTTCTGATTTCTTAACTATATTAGTTGGTCAGAGCTGGGAACTAAAACCTTTTCTCCTCAAATGTCTGTAAATAACTACAGTTTCTTTCAGTACCTTTGATATATTAGTAAATTGCCAAGAAAGGGGAATGAATGTCTCAGGAGACTGATAATTAAATTCAGAGCAGTTCCCCTTTACTTCACAGGGTCACATCTTGCCCAGACAGACAGGAAGTTGTTACTGTCTGATGGCTGCACTGTGGCCTAGAGTAGCTGAAATAGTTAGTGATTTCAGTGGATGGGTATCTTTATCATTAAAAACACTGTCACAATTGGCACTAACTGGAATCCTTGTTGGCAGCTTCACCAGAGGCCCAACCATGAATAGGCACAGAGACTGAATTACCCTCTCAGTCCCAATGGTGTCCTGTTCCATTTTAAGTATGAGGCACATTGATTGGCGCTTATGCTGCCACTGCTCCTGCTTTAAATGCTGTGTGGTAAAAAACTTCAGTCTCCAGGGATTGCAATCAACACCTCAAATATTCTGCAAAGTCCATGCAAGTGGAGGGATCATGCTCCATTAAAAATGAGGCCATAATGAAATAATACCTTTTCTTTTCTCCTTTTTCTTTTTAATTCTACAACTGACGATCCTAGGCAAATGTCAGCCCTCCTCCCAAATCCCACCTAAAAACAAAAACAAAACAAAACAATAAAACTAGTAAAGTACTAGTGTACTATGGATTACTGAACATGGGTTTTGGATGTTGGTCTTTCAAAATTCCTTAGTTTAATCTTTTTTGCTTACCTCACCCCTAAAGATTGTGTGTCATAGCAACATTTGCTGCAGAACTAGTCCCTCTGCAGAGTGATGGTGATCACAGGAGCTGAGCTTCTACAATATCAGGACCTCTCTAGCCATCCTAGCATCTCAGAAACTGGGCAGCTCAGGAACTGAAATCAGATCCAGTATGTTATACTGTCACTAGAAAGCCAGGATGGCTCACCTGTTTTATATTTAATGTTACTGTCTTGGGTTATCACTCCTGTTAATATCTGCAACTCTTAGGATCATGTTCAGAGGAAGATAAGAGGAACATATTTATGGAATTGTACAGTAGTTTATTACCTAAAAGGATAATGATTTTGCAAGGACCAAAGGGTCATTTCTGCCTTTTCTTCCTTCCAAGGAGCACCTGAAATCCTGGGCTACCCCCAAGCATTGATTACTGACACAATGTATGTGTGCTCATACAAAGAACTGTATAAGAGGGGACTGATAACACATCTGACTTAATGACCAACTACTGTGGGAAAAGCTCAAATCACTAAAAAAATAACCAAATGACTGTACTGGTTATGAGCATACAGTTCTGATCTATGCAAAATCCTTTCAGCTGAAGCTTGGCATGAATAGCACCTGGGCAAGTAAAGTAGCAGCATGACTAGACCTCTCTTAACCTGGATTATGCTCTCCGTTCTTGATTTTGGGGTGAAGAATTTAATTATTGAGATGTGAACACTGACGCCAAGAACAATTTTGCCTGATTATGCATTTTGTTGCCCTTTGATAAAGAGCTACTAAGTACTGAACCTCTCTGAGCATGGATGGCCTGATTCTTGATGGGAAGCCTGGTAGTCACAGGGTGTAGTGGCTATGATTTTCTTGGTTCCCCATTACAATGAAGCAGCTGATTTCAGACATGAAAATCCATGTGCTGGAATTTTAATAAAGTACTATATGGAATGCAAGGTAACTATGAATATTGTCATTAATTCAAGCAAAGCTAAGTATGGGTCAGTTAAACTGTGACACAAAGATCAGGTGAAATTTTATCCTGGCTACCAAAATGCCCTTATAATGAGATAACACAAATGTTGTTCATAAAGCATTATCACTCCTTACATGGATTCTGTGTGGTGAGCAGGAACCTGAAATGATGCAGTTTCAGGTGACTGCCAACATGTCAATGACGGAGCGAAGAATTTGAAGTTTCCAGTGGATGGATGTCAATAATTTGTAGTTCCCAGGTATTGGGTAAAAATGTGAGTAACAGTATAGTTGCATCTTTTGGCTCATTGAACTGGAATAAAAAAGGACAGGATATGTCCTAGGATCCCCAAGCATTAGTTGGCATGGATATTGTTGGGAAAGAAGGCATTGTAAAAGAGACGCAGACACTAATCAGTCAGAAAAACCAAGACAGAAGATATATTTGTCAACTTCTTGGTGGCCTATAATACACTTCATTTGGATACAAAAATGGCTAAGGGAACATCTTTCCATTAGGACATTCTATATCATAACAGTGACATAAATATATGACCCCTGCTGTTAATGTCTATTGTAGTCTAACAAACAGTTGAATTAGTTTATAAATGTGTCAGGGAAAAATATTTATTTTCACTGGTCTTATTATTATTAATTGTTTGTAGATGGTAGTGCCTAGAAGTCCCATTCAGGATCGAGGCTCCATTGTGCTTGCTACTGTACAAATATATAAGAAAACATGGTACCTACCCCAAAGCCCTATTGTATGGAAGTTTCACCAAAACTGTGTGAAAGGGGAGATATGACCAGGAATTATAAATATCCAGACATTTTCTCATAGTTGTGGCTTTCTTCATATGTAGGAAACCATAGGGTGAAATTTTTTGGTTCGATAATTTGAAAGGTTCCTTATGTAACTTACAATCAGTTAACTGGTCCTTAATCAGTTAATTTAAGGTCCTTACTTAAAAACAAAGTGATTTGAATTTAAATTTTTTGCTTTGTGGTATATTTTTAGCTCAATTACCCAGCTTATTTCAGTTGCCTTAGTACAGTTGCCTTACTTAAGTATCTGAAGCTGAAAAGCTGTCTTTAATCTCTGATATCTTTTGGACACTTCGCTATAAAAAGAATATTGTGAGGTCTGCTACAGAAGTCAGTCAGTTTAAGCACATTTCAAGAAAGGAGCAAGGGTCATGAATCAGCTACTAAAGCTCATCATGCTGCAGCTTATGTGTATTGCAAAAAAGGATCCAGCTATCGTCAAGAACAGTAACCTTTTTATTGGTTCAAATGACTTATCTATATTTCACTTTGAGCAAGTATTGCAAAGAAGATTGCCCAGAATCAGGATTAGTCCACGTAGATAGAATCATAGGACTGGAAGGGACCTCGAGAGGTCATCTAGTCCAGTCCCCTTCACTCATGGCAGAATTATTTAGACCATCCTTGACAGGTGTTTGTCTAGCTTGCTCTTAAAAATCTCCACTGATGGAGTGATAGGTTTCTTTAGGACTAGGCTGGCCACCTCAGTTCCCTGATTCAAGTTTCCAGAGTATGAGGATTAGACAAATTGATGTACTGTGTGTATATATATATCTTCCTACTGTATTTTCCACTCCACGCATCTGATGAAGTGGGTTTTAGCCCACAAAAGTTTATGTCCAAATAAATTTGTTAGTCTCTAAGGTCTCACAAGTACTCCTCATTGTTCATACTATTCATGTTATTCCCTAGGTATACTTTCATAGGAAGAATGGGGAAGGCAGTATTGACATTATCTAGCAGCAAAGACAAAGCTGTAAAAATTTTAAGGGTGATAACTGTCAATGTAGTTTAAGGTGCAATTGGAGTATATATTTTTGTACATTTCCACGTAAATATTCTGCAGCTGCAATTTAGTAATTCTGATGGTGACATGCAAGCCCAAAAATTAAATTCAGCTCATTCTCCCTTAGTTATGTTGGCCCTATAATGACTACTGAAGTAAAAATTAGCCATAATGTATGGTTATCAATAAAGTAAAATGGAATGACTCGAAATTAACACAGGGAACAGGTGTGTAGCGTATGAAGGAAATGTTTCTACAGAGTCCCTTTTCTGAGCATAGCATAAGGCCATAATCCAACACCCAATAAAGTCAATAGGAGGACTCCCATTGAGATCATGGGTACTGGATTGGCGCTCTAAGTGAAATTTTATTTAGCTGAGTGATGATGAGCTGAAGTCTATGTAAGTTGAGGGTGCTCAGTATCTCTTATGATCACTTATTACACTTATTATGACACAGAGTGATGACAGGATATGACGTTGGATAAGGGGTATATTCTACATATTTAGATGTGAATCTACAGCTATACCTATTTACAAATCACAGAGAAAAAATAAAGCCAAAATCAGATGATGGCCACAACAGAGGAGTGGGCTGTTACATCACTGTCTGAAAATGTGTGAAACAGGTCAGAAAAGGAAAAACAAGAAGACGAGAGTAGCAACAACAGCAGAAACTGGGGAAACAAAAATACTGTTGGAACATGCAATATAATATGAAGTGTAAAGCCATTTTTCGTGTGAGTATAGGAAGTTGCTATCGGTAGATCAGTCAGTAGCTTGGGAAATTTTATTTTTAAGGCAGTCTTTGGTGACTATGACAGGTGCAAATACGATTATTAAGTTGTACCACCAAATATGCATTGAACAGAACTGGTCAAAAATTTTCAAGTTATTGAAATTTCAACCAAAATATTCAAAAAAATGTTGACATTTTTTGAACCAGCTCTAACATTTAAGATTGCACAGGTTCCCTGGACAAAATTTGGTTTGAAGCTTTCTTTATCCATTTATTTTGATCATTTCTCTATGCAGACTACACAAAGGGATGAAATCCTGGCCCTACTGAACTCAATGACAAAACTCCCATTGACTTTGATGGGGCCAGGATTTCACCCAAAGTATGTAAGGCATAAGAAAATTAAAGGAAACTAAATTGGGAAGTATTGCAAATACCAGTGAAGACAGAAAAAAACAATACTAAGGAACACAGAGAAGGCAGAAATACTATATAGGCAGAACATTACTAAATATGATTCAACCTGCAAATTAATTAGGGTTACCATACATCCGGTTTTTCCCGGACATGTCTGGCTTTTTGGTAATCAAACCCCCGTCCGGGGGGAACTGCCAAAAAGCCGAACATGTCCGGGAAAAATACCGCCGGCTGGGCACTTCCCCTCCCGTGGCTGCTGTGCTCCTCCCCTGACACTTTGGCTCTGTTTAAAGCCGAGCTGCCCGAGCGCTACCGGCTTCGGGCAGCCCCCATGCCTCCGGACCCTGCGCCCCCGGCCGGGCACTTCCCCTCCCGGGCTCCGGCGGCTGCTGTGCTCCCTGAACTCCTGGGCTCTGTAAGCGCTTCCCTGGGTGCTTCCCCTCCTGGGCTCCAGCTGCGCTGGGGAAGCGCCGGCCAGGGGTGCAGGGTCTGGGGGCTGCCCGGCAAACCGTGAAGCCGGTAGCGCTCGGGCAGCCCTTTTCGCGTGGCTGGGAGGGAGGAGGGGGAGTTAGGGCAGGGACTTTGGGGAAGGGGCGGGGGTGGGAAAGGGGCAGGGCCAGGGCCCGTGGAGTGTCCTCTTTTTTTTATTTTTTAAATATGGTAACCCTAAATTAATAGATATGGGGAATAGGGGAAAATAATCTGAAACAGAGAAAAAGAAAACCTGAAAAAGCAATAGTGACAAAAATTCCTAGCAGTGGTCAAGTACAGCAAATTGGATACAAACCTTCAGTGCAATACAATAAAACAAAAAGATGCATATGCAGTTTTGGACTGCAAATGTAAACTTTGGGTAACATATTGAAAAGCACCTAAGTTGCTTGGGGCAGATTTTTAAGGGTATTTAGGCACCTAGAGTTTTAGATAGGCACCTAGTGAGATTTTTGAAAGTGCCTGGGTACCTAACTTCCATTGGGCATGAAGGGATTTCTGAAAATCTCATTAGCTGCCTATCCTTAGGCATCTAAATATCTTTAAGAATCTGGCCATTAGAGCCTAAATCTCCTTGATTTCCAGTCCTTTTACTTTCAATACAACTTCAGCTCGTAAGTGACTTAGGAGCCTTAGAAAGCTTTTGTCCTTCATTATGCCATCCTTACAGAATTCTGCATAATGTTCTAGACTGCTCCATAATACCAGAAAGATTTCAAGGAATTCATTTACGGGTAAATAGATTGATCAGAAAGAAATAATGGGTCAGATTTATCTCTGTTGTAACTTCACTGATATCAACAAAATTAGACTAGAGATTAACTTGTCTCCTTATATATTTCTTGGTTAAATGAAAATTTCAGTATATAAAGACACCAAGAAAGCAGAGCAATCAGTATAACTAGAAGAAGTGGGATGAAATTGAGGAACAGAAAAGATGAGCTGAGTATCAAGAAATATTCATAACATTGAGCTGTATCAGACTAAGGAGTAGTCTCTTAATGGAAGTGGTGAGAGGGCCATAAGCTGCTGTACAGGTAAATGATTTGCACTCAAGAACAGATTGTAGGGAGCAATCTTGCTTGCTGATGGACAAGATCTCTTAATGGATATTTTTCCATTCTAATTCCCTATAGGCTAAATTACACTGGTGCACCACCATCATGATTTTATTTTATTAAAAACATTTACCAGGTACAACAGCTAACTCAGAAACATATATTGTATATGTTGAGCATCATTATTTTATTCCAGTTTTCTTTTGTTCTTTGGTTCTGTACGCAGGTACACTTACTGTTGAAAACAGGAAGCAGCTATGCCCACTCTGGACTTCCCCACAGCAAAGTGGTGCTGACAACTGTTAATTTTTCAGGTTACCTCAAATACACATGCAAATGCACATACCCCACGCACACACGAAAGAATATCTTACCTCACTGTGCCTAGGATTTCTTGCTTAACCAGTATTACTCAAAGTCCTGAAGCACAGTCAAGTTTTTAACTGTTCTCAGGCTGTCTATCTCTTCTGAATTTCTTGATTCCTGACTTAAAAGTACAATTACCCACATAATTAAGCTGCCCAGGTGAATACTAACTCTGGCTGATTAAAGGATTATTTTAAATGTACGGATATTTTAATTATTAGAAAGCAGGGGCAATATTAATTTGATTTTTCACTATTTATTGCCACACGTTTTTAGAGAAAAGCTCTTAATATAGGTAAATTGCTACACTTCAGGATGTAATCCACATCAAGATACCTGTGCTTATTTGCTTTTCAGGAACATCTGAGGAAAAATTGCCTAAAGTAGTTTATAATCATTGTTTTCTTGAAGGTCAGAAAGATCATTCCAATACTAAACTCAAGAGTACAGATGTTGGTCTTTGAGATTGCCATAACTCTAGCACTTCTTATACTAAGCAAATGGAAGCATAACCTAAATTCACTTTATATAAGTTATCTGGATGCATCTCTCCACAGTCTAGCTACAATTTAGGCAGATTTAATACACAGTTCCTCAGGCTGCCCTGCCAATTACTTCTGTGCTGACCTGGAAGGATCATTAATATTAGGGAGTCGAGAGGCAATTCAATTTCCATGCTGGCTCAACCCTAAGCCTCTTCTAAGTAAAGGCTGTCAGCTGTGTCAAATTATGTATGATGCCTAGGTGATGTGGAAGACTGTCTATTAGGGAGTAGATCTGGGAATGGCAAACTCATTTCACTAAATTTTCAGGCTGAACTTGTACTATCATCTAAAATGTCAAACGGCCAGAGTTATTGGAACTGAAATAATCTAACGTAACCAAAAATATTCAGATAAGACAGTGATGGGGGGAGGGGGAAACAAGATTAGCATTAGAGATTATTAGTATCATGAGAATCACAATATACACTAATATTTTAGTAAATGTAAGCATATATGTTTAAAAAATGAGGTGAAAACATCTCTGTAAAAAAAACCTCCTGTTAATGAAACTGTCACCCAATGCATGGAATTTATACACTATACCTAGTATGCCACAATGACCAAGTTTTGAGATTCAATCCCATAACTCCTAATGATAGGAGCACTATCTATCATCCAAATATAGATACTACTGTCTAAAAGATTAAGATAACTGAGATCCAATTCTATACATAACCTTTTTACAAACATGTCATAAAAAATACAAAACTGGGCTCAACATACCAGTTAATGTTTATCACTTGTAAATCAAAGTACATTCCTACAATGCTCTAAATATATTCTCCTCTGAAACAAAACAAGTAATCAAGAAAGCTTTTCCTCCTTTAACTTCTGTCTCATAATAAGTGTAAGATGTGAAAATATACTTTTTCTAGTATAGCGGTTGCTACCGTATCCCCCTTCTAGTATAGAGATTCCTGCCTCATCCCCTTTACAGACCCAAATCCCCTTTCATCCACTCTACTCCTCCATCACCTACTGTCTGTACTCACTACCAGCATACAGTTGTCCCATCTGGTAACAGTCCTGCTTTTCCTAGCTTTAATTCCCATGGTGCATGTAGGCTCTATAATACCAAGGCATTTTCACTATTGTTGTGGAGTCTAACGACTGGGAAGGGATCACATTGCTCCCAAAGGAGCTCAGTGTTCACACACACACACAAACACACACTTTACTACTTGTTTTCAAGTATTATGGCAAGCTTTGTAATCAATGCTAATTTAAATTGATGCTTTGGAGGTTTGTTAATAAAAACAGCTTGCTCTTGATGTTAGAAATGAGCAAATAATTAATCTTCTAAAAAACCCACACAAATGCTTTCATTATCACTGGCATGCAGATATTTCCCCCTAAATAATTAAAATTAATTAGTTAAAAGAAATATGATGCTATGTTGCATTACATATTATGAAATATTTGTTCATCAGATTTAGTCATTCATTTGTATGCATTCTATGTTAACAAAACATGCATAAAACTCACAGAAATTCCAGTTCTGCAAATGCTCAGTAAGAAACAAAAACAAACAAACAACACCCCCCCCCCAAAAATCCATGCATGCGCATGCACACATACAAACACACATTATGTGCCAAAATAAAAAGCATGCATGGTCAGGGTTTAAGCACTTTTTTAGACAAAATAATTACTAGGTTATTAATAACAAAGCAGCCTGGCAACTATTTTAAGCAGTTTTTATTCATGCTTTTATTGGAGGCTTCTGAATTTCCCCTCCACCCCCCTTTTTACTCTTTTGCAGCAACATGCTAAAAAAATCTCTCTGTCTTAGAAAAGCAGCAGATAAAAAGGAAGCACACATGCCCAGGTTTTAAAGCATTATTTTCTTGTAAAAAGATATTAAAATTTAAAAGCCTTTCTATATTTAACAGATATTGTGCAGAAATTCAATCTCAATATTAATGACATGCAATCGCCAAGAAGACATACTCTAACTTTAAAAAAAAAGTCATTTTTAGTAATCGGTGCAAATGCCTTTTTTTATTTTGCTGTTAGACTAATGGTAGCTTAAACCCTGCATGCTGCAGTGCTTAGCCTGTGCTCTGCATCAGCTGTGATAGAAGAAGCTACCTGAGAGGTTTCACAGTGCCATTTCATATCCATGTCTGCCTGGCTACCCTGCGTGCTTATAGCTTTTTTCTTAATTCTTAATGGAAATCCTAGGAAATTTAGTCCATCCTCTGAAATCAATACTGATGACAGGAGAGCTCCCTGACTCAGTGGGAGATCAAGATGATAAATTGCCTGCGCATCAGCCTGGCCTATCAGTGCCCTGCACACAGACGGGCGAGAAAAGACACAGAGAAGGCTCCATCCGTCACGTGTCACAGGAAAGCCAATGGCTGACACACTGCTGCAGGAAGAGATGCTGCAGTTTGTTCTGCAGATGAGAAGTACTGTGTATCACCATCAAGCGCCAGTATAACAAAGGTCTGGCAGAATAGCCTGCTTATTCCCTAGCTCTTGATTGTAGATGCCAAAGGAAGGTGCAGTTTTAATTTAATATATGCATCATAGGATTCCATTTATAAGGAATACTGCCTGCACAGCTTTACACTCTAACCTAAAGTGATTAAAGCAGGAGGAGAGGAAGAGGGATATAATGAATTCTAATACCCTGATCCTTTTAAAATATTGTGATGTATTTCTCTTCAGCTGATTACTGTGTTTTAGCTTGCTATTAAATTAGCAACCTTAAACTGTGCAATTAGCATGCATCTCTTTATATCTCTTTATAATCGCCTCAAACTGTAATTTTAACTGTAAGTATAACTGTAATTATAATTTTATTCCCAAGCTAATGAATGACCATTTTTATGTCATGTTTATAATGAGTATTTTATGTAATTATTCTGTAAAGACAATTATGTCCCAAAAGTAGAAAAACAACAAAATATAGAAGATCTATCTTCCTTTTTAAAGCCCCCAAAATATAGAGTGACTGAAGAATTATTCTGTATCTGCCATAGACTTATTTACCATAACACTGTCCTTACTATGAAAGTTACAATAATTCTTTCATAAAGAGAGAAAGAACATCTGGGTTACCATATGGAAACCTTTTCTAAAGTACATCTGCTATCATTGATCATACTGCAACAAGAGATATATTGCACAGTTTTTCAAGGGAAGTGAAATGGTTATGTCAGCTTTGACAAAGAAGGTTGCCTGTAAAAAATACTGTAGTGTTTTGTAACCAAGACCACACCCAACTGAACAAATAAACAAACCAAACTACATTTTACTGCAATGGACACTGAAATGATACACTTTTAAAGTAATATAGTTCTGCTTTATTAGTCCTCTATTCAATACAACTTTGTGCTATGCAAATTTTCACTCGGATACAATAAGTCATGACAGCTCCAGGGGTTAATGTTATCAAGTGCCTATCTCCTTCTCCTTTAGGGCTTTTGCAGAATCACTCAAAATTACTTAGAATAATGAATATCTACAGTAAGAAAGAAGACAAGTGAGCTTTGGAACATGAAAGATGAAATTAACGTAGCAATTACTTTAACAAAAGCCCAGAGAATGTAAGCTATTTTGAACATTTTGAACTTCTCTGTTTTATTCTGGGTTACAATGTTGCACATTTCATTACTTATTTAGCAATCCTTTTCCTTTGATTTTTGGTGTTACTGCTAGTTTTCAATGCAGCCTCTCATATAAACATAACTGTCTCTTAAATAAAAATGGACCTGATCCTTCCAATGACTTCAATGGAAGCTGTAGGTCATCAGAACTATGCTGGAGTCAGGTCCATGGATTCCTCAAAGAACACTATTTTAAATATGTTTTTAAATCAATATTCTCTTGTGTTGGATAGGAAATGCAATCCTTTATTAAGATATGCACAGAAATATACATATAGACATCTACACATGCACATAAATGGCTTGCCAAAGATGAACATAAAGTCCAGTAAAATAAAAGTCATGTTTTTTCTGTATAACCCCTGTACACCAATACAATGAGTGAACTGATGAATTAAGATTAATTCTAATATAAGAAACTCCAGGACCTTTTCTATGTCATGTGTTTAGGACCACGTTCTATGCACATATAATTCAGTAGGTGCCATATATGCCCAAATATGGGCAGAATTTAGCCCTTATGTTTTAGACTATTCAATATTTTAATTGCAAGCTTGTATAACGTAGTATTCTACATCCTGTGAACTGTAAAATGACTGTTAACAACAGGGCTAGGTAGCAAAGAGGATAAATGCATTATCCTTATTGGACACTACTGCTGTTTGAATAAATTCACATCGCTTGTGATCTAGCCAATATTTCTGCTTGAACAAAGGTCTTTTGTGATAAAGAAAATGCTATGTGGCTTGCTGGCAAGTGTAGTTATTATTTACTTATTACGTGCTAGTATATTTGGTATGGTGCAATGCACAGATTAAGGGACAGTCCCTGCTCTGAGTTTCCCCACCCCTGCACTGTGGGATAATTAGAATCAGCTGTCAGATGGAGCCTTACAGTAGGTTTTAGGGGACAGTGATAGAAATGGGGAGCAAGTGGGGTTAGAAAGCATGAGACCCTCTTGCAACCCACATATATTTTTCTGTTTTTGTTTTCTTCTAGCTCCATTGGTCACGGATCTCACCTATATTTTGACTGCTGTTGGGAGAAATGGTCAGAATTGCAAACTTCTCAGCATCTCCTCTCAGTGCAAATTTGGTACTTTCTACAAGGACTGGGAAGACCCTAGCATTTGTCTGCATGTGATTCTTCTGCACAAAGGTGGATGCAGGATGGGGGGGGCAGGGACAGTGCGTGCACAGCTCAACAGCAAATCCTGTTTGTTAGTCTGCAGGATCATAGAGGGGTCAAGAATCTGTTGCTGTGGAGCTATTCCCCCAGCATCTTTGCTAAGGAGACACAAGGGTAAATGTAGTCTCATGGCTTCAGATCTGCTCTGCATCCTTGGGGAAGGAGTCCTTCCTTGAAGATTCCCAGCCCATGACCTATATTTGGGTTGGGTTGTGGGAAGATTTGGGGGAAAATAACAACCATTTGGCTTTTTTTTAATAAAAAGCCCCCAAACAGTTTCTCATTATGAAAATCATGTGAAGCTAGACTATTAAATGAATGAACATACATTTTAAATGGGCCAAATTTGGACCTTCTTATATACACTCTTTACTCAAGCTTCCACACATCTCATTATTTGGCCTTCCCAAACAATAGTGTCAAACTTATATATGGTATTCTGCTTGAAATATGATGTTCTGTAGCATGATTTTATGCTATCTCCATAAATAAAAAATGGTTCCTCATGTTGCCACTAACTAATCAGTGGATGAATGAGGTAGTTTGAACAACAGTATGTAAGAAGGATGTCAGATCCTGACTCTCAAGCTTGTATAGATTCCTTTATATAGCGGGGATGCTAAAAGGTGAAGTCTTCCTGTAATGCCAATGGAAATCCAGTGCAAGTATAAGGGCATTCTTATTAACTGCCTCATTTGGCCAAAAGGATGCAACACAGACTCTGATTGTCCAGTGTGAAATCTGTCCTGTTAACAATAAAAACAGGTTTATAGCACGGAACTTGCTCAGACTATCCTTCACATTTATCAGTGTTTGACCTTTAAACCTTCAGTGATGCATGATAATGAACACCAACTCTCTTCTTCTACCCAAACTCAAGAACCTCCTGTTAATCAGAAACTAGGGGTTCTCTCGCTCATATATATTTATATAGTGTGACAAAGTTCCTCCTCTGCCTTGATGAGTCCTGCACTTATTGGCTGATTTGCTCGCCTCAGAGATTCACGGCCAGGGCCGGCTCTAGGCACCAGCAAAACAAGCTGGTGCTTGGGGCGGCACATTTTTAGGGGCGGCATGGCCAGCGCCAGAATGCCGCCCCTAAAAATGTGCCCCTGCCGCTCTAGCTCACCTACACTGCTGCCGCTCGCGCGCCACGGCGCGCAAAACAGCTGATTCACACGCCGCTGCTCGCCCTCCCTCCCAGGCTCTCAAACCTGGGAGGTAGGGGGAGATCCCGAGCGGCCGCGGCGCACGAAACAGCTGATTCGCGTGCCACTGCTCCCCCTCCCTCCCAGGTTTGAGAGCCTGGGGGAGGAGGCAGGGCTGGGGATTTGGGGAAGGGGCGGAGCTGAGGCGGGGCCGGGGGTGGGGTAAGAAAAAAAGGGGGGGGGGGCGGCCACAATTGTTTCTGCTTGAGGCGGCAAAAATCCTACAGCCGGCCCTGTTCACGGCAGCCCTCAGTTTGGCCACTTTTGCTAGTGGCTCAAACCTGCCGTTCACTCAGCTAACCCCATCACTGGCCAGCATGGGGAAAGGGAGGAGAACAATCCCCGCCATCTCTGCTGACCCACCTAGTGGATCGGGAGATAGGCTAGGGACCTTCCCCTCTGGTGGGATCCACAGTCCAGGTCACCTCCTCTTGTCTCGGATAGGGAGTTGAGGGGGATGAGAGGAACCCAGGCCCACCCTCTATTCCGGGTTCCAGCCCAGGGCCCTGTGGATTGCAATTGTCTACAGTGTCTCTTGTAACAGCTGTGTGACAGTTACAACTCCCTGGGCTACTTCCCCAGGGCCTCCTGCCAACAACTTCTTTATCCTCACCACAGGACCTTCCTCCTGATGTCTGATAACGCTTATACTTCGCAGTCCTCCAGCAGTATGCCTTCTCACTCTCAGCTTCTTGCGCCTCTTACTCCCAGCTCCTCACACGTGCCCCTCACTGACCGAAGTGAGGTCCTTTTTAAAACCAGGTGCCCTGATTAGCCTGCCTGGCTAATTGATTCTGGTAGCTTCCTAATTGGCTCCAGGTGTCCTAATTAGCCTGTCTTAATTGGTTCCAGCAACTTCCTGATTGTTCTGGAACAGCCCATTATCTTACTCAGGGAAAAGGGACCTGCTTAATCTGGGGCTAATATATCTACCTTCTATCACTCTCCTGTAGCCATCTGGCCTGACCCTCTCACAATAGATACATCTATATCTTCATAGATAATTGTGTAATTATTGTAACATACAACATTTATAAAAGTGTCTTTTATCCCAAAGAATCTTGAAGCACATAAAAAAAGCTATGGCCCCAATTTAGCAAATCAATTAAACGCATGCTTAACTGTAAGCATAACTACTCATGGGCTTACATTTAAGCATGTGCTTAAGTGGTTTGTTGAATCATGGCTATGTACACAAAGCACCACTGAAAACACACCGACGTATGGAGGTGGTCGAGGATAGTTAACAATACACTTCCTGGCAAGGGGACGTTTTGGTCAAGGACATGAAGGCAAACCTCTGCACTTATAAAAAGGGCTAACAGTTTTTTAACACACAGAGAAAAGACAACAGCAGCATTTTGAACGTATATCTGAGAGACCCACACAGCAAACTTACATAGCTCAGAAGAAGGAAAGATTGAGCCAAACCTGATCAGATTTGATTAACATATGTATATGTATACAGAGAGATAAATACAGTGTGCATATATATACACATACAGACATACACATGCATAGTGGTTGCCATTTAAACTTTACTACTGCTGAATGCGGGTAATTAGCCTGTGCTAAGTATTAGAGGCCAAAAAAGGCTCCCCTTCTGCTGATGTGGTTTGTGCACACAAAATTTGCACACACACAATTCACCTGCAGACAGGAATCGGAGTTCTTGTATCTTTATGACCTGATCACAGACATAAATAAGACAGTTACACAGATTTTCATGCACAGTCTATATCCACAAATGTTGCAGATGAACACGGAGCAGGGCTGGCTCCAGGCACCAGCGAATGAAGCAGGTGCTTGGGGCGGCCAATGGGAAGAGGTGGCACGTTCGGGTCTTCGGCGGCAATTTGGCGGCAGGTCCCTCAGTTCCTCTCGGAGCGAAGGAGCTGCTGCCGAATTGCTGCCGAGGAATGAAGCGGCGCGGTTGAGCTGCCGCCGAAGTGCCGCGATTGCGGCTTTTTTTTTTCCCCTTCGCCGCTTGGGGCGGCAAAAAAGCCTGAGCCGGCCCTGGGAATAAGTAAGAGAGATTGATGGTTACCACTGTATGCTTGTATATATTTGTATATATTTGTGTGTATGGGTGCGCGTATACAGATGGCTAGCTGTCCAGATGGGTGCTTTATAAACTTATATATATTAGTTAAAGCTTGTAAAGTTCTTTGTAAATGTAAAAGGAATGGAATTTCTAAACATAAACTTTTAAGTTTCCCTCAAGTAAAATAGAAATGCCATTATTGGACTAACTTCTATTGGTAAGACAGACAAGCTTTCAAGCTTACACAGAGCTCTTCTTCAGGTCTGGGAAATGTACTCAGTGTCAAAACAGCTAAATACAAGGTGGAATAGATTGTTTCACATAAGTAGTTAACACATATTTCTAGGGACCTTTCAAGGTGAAGTGGTTCATTAACACCCCTCCAGAAGAGGGAGGAGAAGGCAGCTGGGGGTAGCAGGGTTAGTTGGTTAGAGATTGTGGTAATAAGCCATAAATCCAGTGTCTCTGTTCAGTCCATGATTTTCAGCATCTAGCAAAGTTATGAATTTAAGTTCCTAGGCTTGTCTTTTGAAAGTGTTGTGCACATTTCCATTGAAGATGAAGCCTGAGAGATCATAGAATCATAGAAGATCAGAGTTGATAGAAGATTAGGAAGAGACTTCAGGAGGTCATCTAGTCCACCCTCCTGCTCAAATCAGGACCAACACTAACTAAATCATCCCAGCCAGGGCTTTGTCAAGCTGGGCCTTAGAAACCTCTAAGGATGGAGATTCCACCCCCTCCCTAGGTAACCCATTCCAGTGCTTCATCATCCTACTAGTGAAATAGTGTTTCCTAATATCCAAACTAGACCTCCCACACTGCAACTTGAGACCATTGCTCCTTGTTGTCATCTGCCACCACTGAGAACAGCCGAGCTCCATCCTCTTTGGAACCCCCCTTCAGGTAGTTGAAGGCTGCTATCAAATCCACCCTCACTCTTCTCTTCTGCACACTAAACAACCCCAGTTCCCTTAGCCTCTCCTCGCAAGTTATGTGCCCCAGCCCCTTGATCATTTTCATTGCCCTCCGCTGGACTCTCTCCAATTTGTCCACATCCTTTCTGTAGTGGGGGGCCCAAAACTGAACACAATACTCCAGATGTGGCCTCGCCAGTGCCGAATAGAGGGGAATAATCACTTCCCTCAATCTGCCTGCAATGCTCCTACTAATACAGCCGAATATGCCGTTAGCCTTCTTGGCAACAAGGGCACACTGCTGACTCATATCCAGCTTCTCATCCACTGTAATCCCCAGGTCCTTTTCTGCAGAACTGCTGCTTCGCCATTCAGTCCCTAGTCTGCAGCAGTTAATGGGATTCTTCCATCCTAAGTGCAGGACTCTGCACTTGTCCTTGTTGAACCTCATCAGATTTCTTTTGACCCAATCCTCCAATTTGTCCAGGTCACTCTGGACCCTATCCCTACCCTCCAGCGTATCTACCTCTCCCCCCAGCTTAGTATCATCCACGAACTTGTTCAAAGTGCAACCCATCCCATCATCCAGATCATTAATAAATATGTTAAACAAAACTGGCCCCCGGACCAATCCCTGGGGCACTCCACTTGATACTGGCTGCCAGCTAGACATCAAGCCATTGATCACTACCCATTGAGCCCGACGATCTAGCCAGACTCTAAAACTTTAGAGTCTACAAGTCCACTCAGTCCTCCTTCTTGTTCAGCCAATCGCAAAGAAAAGCAAGTTTGTTTACATTTATGGAAGATAATGCTGCCCTCTTCTTATTTACAATGTCGCCTGAAAGTGAGAACAGGTGTTAGCATGCCACTGTTGTAACCGGTTTTGCAAGGTATATTTGTGCCAGATATGCTAAACATTCATATGCCCCTTCATACTTCGGCCACCATTCCAGAGGGCAAGTAAGAAAAAGAAGAAATTCTACATTTGTAAGTTGCACTTGAATGCATTCATAGTGGTGCTGGAACAATTTTTATAATGAGGGTACCGATGGCGGAAACCATGTATTTGAGTTGCTATTACTACTTCAAGCCCGGGGGGCCGGGGTGCAGGAGCAATCCCAGCTCCCATAGTTCTAGCACCTCTGTGCACTCATAAATTTGTCTAGCTCTCTCTTAAAACTAATTCCATTGTTTGCTCCCACAACTTCTATTGGGAGGTTGTTCCAGAACCTTACCCCTCTGATGGTTAGAAACCTTCTAATTTACAGCCTGAATTTATTCATGGCCAGTTTATACCCATTTGTTCTTGTGCCAGCATTCTCCTTAGCTTAGATAGCTCTTCACCTTCCCTGATATATACCCTTCAATATATTTATCTGATATATATCCCCCAATGTCCCATCTCGTCCTTCTTCTTTCAGTTTTCAACAGCTTTGTCTCATTTTTGAGGGTGGAGAGGGAGCTTGGAGATAATCAGGTGATTTTTTTCCTCTTTATTTATTTACAAGTTTTAATCAAGACAGATTACACAGATCGAACATAACTACAAAGCTTGCTGGGCAGAATCCAATTGGCCACACACACATTCTGCATTACACGTAATGCTAACAATCACAAATACTTAACACTTCAGTAGTATTTTACATCTTTTCCTTTTTTTTTTTTTGCCTTTGCAAGAAAAAGAAAATGAGTATTTGTGGTATTTATGGTAACCTAGTCAGTTGTGAACTCTCAGGGAATGTTAACATATTGAAAGGATAAGAAATATAATATATGTAACAAATGAGACAAAATAAATATATTTTATATAATTAACATGATGGCTATGCAACATACAGTTGTCCCTGTGTATTGTTATGGCTGTTTGGTGAGTTAGTTAACCAAGTATCTAAGGATGAATTAGAAATAGCAATAAGGAAGGAGAAGGAATATAAATGGAAGAGGAGAGAAGAATAAATAAGAGCAAGAAGAGGAAACATAGATTAAGTAGAAATATGGATGTCTGGGAAGGAAATGTGTTTTATATGTTCCTTGAAGAAGAGATTTTTGGACTTATAATAATAATAATACTTAGCTCTCAAATCACTTTACAAAGGAGGTCAGTATCATTTTACAGAGGTAAACTGAGGCACAGAGAGGCAACATTACTTGCCCAAGGTCACCCAGCAGGCCCGTGGCAGAGCCAGGAATAGAACCTAGAGTCCCAGTCCAAAAAGAACATATGTAAAATACCAGTTAAGTGTTAACTATTTGTGATTGGTAGCATTATATGTAATGTGGAATGTATGTGTGGCCAGTTGGAATCTCCCCAGCAAGCTTTGTGTTTATGTTTGATCTGTGTAATATTTCTTGATTAAAACTTGTTAATATGTTCTGTTTAAAATAAAGTGCGGAAAAATCATCTAATTGCCTCCAAGCTCCCCCTGTTGAAAACCATTACCTTTACCTATTACAAGGTAAAATTAAAAGTTGTTCTAAGCCTTATGTTTAAAGCCAGACCACCTGCAGAAGAAACTAGAAGTAATCTTGCTATTAGTTAGATCCAATTTATAAAGGAGCTGGGGTGCTAGAAGAGACAATATCAAAGGAGAGGAAAAAAGGTATGTGTTCGCTCCATAGTGGAGTAGAATTGGTCTCAATTATGGTACCCTGAGAGGGTAATTTTTTCCATGAGAATCTTGTTTGCATTTCTAGGAGGAGGCTTTGGCCTTTCCAGTGTGGTAAGGCAGCTCTCTCAAAAGCTTCCATCACTGTCAAGGCTGTTTTTCTAGGATATAGTGGAATAGAGCTATGTACGTACAGGCCTAATAGGCACAGTTTGGCTGACAGTGTGATGGGAAAGTTCAGAGCCTTGGGAGTAAGATTACAGACTTCCTGCCAGAGAAGGGTAATTTTGTCACAGGTGCAGAGTACACTAGTGTGATAGAGATAACGGGAAGTGTTGCCACCAATATTTATTTGTCAGAGTTTGTTAGTTTAGCCGAGCAGAGTCCTGCAAAAGTCTCCAGAGGGAATGAAGATAACACTTTGATGTCATCCCAAATCCAGTTCCAGTGCCCCTCAGACAGACTATGATTAAATTCTTTATCCCAGTTTTCTCTCGATAGGAGTGAATTTGTGTGCCAGTAGTTATGAAGCCAAGAGTAGTGATAACGTCTACATCTAGGTTTGGCCCTGAATTTGGCAACTATGTCTTAGAAGGACAGTTATTCATTCAGGGTGTTACATTTTACTGAGGAAATGGTCCAATTGGTCAGAACAAGGGAGTTGTGAGTCTTGAATATGCAATGTTGTTGTAGCCATGTTGATCCCACGATATTAGAGAAACAAGGTGGGTGAGGTACTATCTTTTGTTGGACTGACTTCTGTTGGTGAGAGAGACAAGCTTTCAAGCTTACACAGAGATCTTCTTTAGGACTGGGAAATGTACAGAATGTCACACTTAAACACAAGGTGGAACAGATTGTCTAGCATAAGTAGTTAACATGTATTTCAAGGGACCATTCAAGGTGAAGTGGTCCATTGACACATCTCCAGTCATAGGAGAGGGGAAAGGCAGCTGAGGAGGTACACGCTCCACAGCAAACCTTTCAAGATCCATGGATCCTAGACGTGCCTCTCTCAACATGTGGTTTACCTCATCCAGTGCACTAAACTCCCTAATAATAACTATGCAGGTGAAATGAGACAATCACTGTGCTCTCAAATGAGCTCACACATAAAAATGATAAAAGATAAAAACATCATATCACCTGTGGGTAAACAGTTTTCATAAAGTGATGCCTCTATATCCGCACTTAGGGTGGAAGAATCCCATGCACCGGTACAGGCTGGGGACCGACTGGCTAAGCAGCAGCTAATTCAGCGGAGGGCAACTAAGATGATTAGAGGGCTGGGGCACATGACTTACGAGGAGAGGCTGAGGAAACTGCGCTTGTTTAGTGTGCAAAAGAGAAGAGTGAGGGGGGATTTGATAGCAGCCTTCAACTATCTGAAGGGGGGTTCCAAAGAGGATGGAGCTCGGCTGTTCTCAGTGGTGGTAGATGACAGAAGGAGCAATGGTCTTAAGTTGCAGTGAGGGAGGTCTAGTTTGGATATTTCACTAGGAGGGTGGTGAAGCACTGGAATGGGTTACCTAGGAAGGTGGTGGAATCTCCATCCTTAGAGGTTTTTAAGGCCCGGCTTGACAAAGCCCTGGCTGGGATGATTTAGTTGGGGTTGATCCAGATCTGAGCAGGGGGTAGGACTAGATGACCTCCTAAGGTCTCTTCCAACCCTAATCTTCTTTGATTCTATGATTCTATGATAATTGACACCCCTAATTCAAATGTTATTCACATTGACTTCAGTGGAAGCAGGATCAGGCTTTAACAGGCTATTACATCTCAAAGAAAGTCAGGAGTGACTCCTGATAAGCAGGGCCGGCTCTAACTTTTTTGCCGCCCCAGGCAAAAAAGAAGAGCGCCGCCCCGCCGTAACACCTCCCGTCCCCCCCCCCCCCCCCGCGCCATGCCAGGCTGCCCAAACCCCCGCCCTGAGCGCCTCGCCGGGCCACCCAACCCCCCGCCCCCCCCGAGCGTTGCGCAGGGCCGCCCCCCCCCAGCACCGCGCCGGGCCGCCGACCCCCCCCCCGAGCGCCGCACCGGCGAACCCCCTGCGCTGCCCAGCCTAAACAAAAAAAAACCCCTTTTAGTGCTGCCCCGCCGACAAAAAACAAAAACACCGCGAACATCCCCCGCCACGCCATCATTGGCCGCTCCTTCTAAGGTGCCGCCCCAAGCACGTGCTTGGTCGGCTGGTGCCTGGAGCCGGCCCTGCTGATAAGCCTCCTGAGACTTATAACTTCTGATGGGCTAAATTAAGTGATGGAATCTGAGGTGGTTCTTATCAAACTTCCCAGGGCTGAGGGGTTCACACACGAATGTGCATACACACACACACACCCATCTATATCTGCGTTCTTTTGTTCTTTAGGACTATGCTATTGTAAAATGTTGTTATTTAAAAAATGTAATGTGCCCATTATTTCAATTTTTCCCTGAATAAAAATAAAGAAACAACTTTTTGTTCTCTCGCTATAGTAAAAAAACATATTTCATAGCATTGAGATCATCAAAAGGTTGGGTGTCATAAATGGGGATAATAAATCCATTAATTATGGCTGAGGTCTAACACACCTTTATAAATACTGAGAGAGAGAGATGCCAAACGACTTTTTAAGCAAGGATAGTTCACAAACAATACAGATATTTTGCTATCTCACATATTTTTTAATATTCTGAAATGTTTGAGTTACTATTGAAATTTGGTAATATAATTATATATTTCAGAAAATGATTTGAGTTTATGGACTAAATTCTACCCAGATTTAGACCCCCAAGTAACCCCATTGCAACCCAGTGCCTTCTGTGGGGTTGTACAGGATAAGAGGAAGGGCAGATTATATCCCTTTGTGTCAGCCTGCAACATGAACAGAAGGAACAAGAACAGACATCTAAATTTATGAGATCAAACAAAGCTGTTATTCCAGAAAGCAGCTGCAATTGTTACAGTGGAAATAAGAAAAGTGAAGGCTAGGATTCCAGAGCATTTCCCCACCCCTTCCCCTGCCCTTCTCCCTTGCTGCATCAGAGACTCTTTCAGCAGCTGAAGAAATTTTGTGGCAATTTCACATTTATAAAACTGTTTAAAGCTGAAACTAACAGAGCAGGAAATATAATGTGTGGTTTTGATTGATTTGGCTCTTCAGCTTTATAAAACCTCACTTGTGCAAAGAAGATTGCTGTGAGTGTATTGCTTGTTCTACTTTTAAATCTTACCTTTCCACAGACACCCACATTGTAACTTTGAAATAAATGCACAAATACATTATTTTTTGGCCTTGCTACATTTTGCAGAGTGGGAGGATAAGAAAAAATTATTAAGAGAGTGAAACCTTCCTTCTAAATTAAAGGTTTCATACCCTAATAAATAATGTATTTAGCTGTTGGTAAATGGTTCTATTATCCCCTAATGTGGAGAAGCCCATAGAGGCTAGGAGTCTACCATTGCCTCTTTAATCAGAAAACTGTTTTGACTGTTCTGTCAGGTAAACAGCACAGCCTAAAATGTGTCTGTTTTCTGTTGAATACTGCGCTCTGCAGAAAAATAAAATAGCTATTGAACACACACACAAAGGCCAGGGTTTAAAGCTGACTCTTCATCTAACATAGTTATTCTTTGATTGAAGATACAGAGGTTGTCCTGTGACTGCAGTAATGCTCAGCATTTCCTTGGTCCTATCAGCTGGGAGCCAAACAAAAAATCTGAGTAGATACAGATTACTGAGTCAAATGGGAGCAGCCAAAGAGAGCTCAGTCTACTGTACTTTGACAAAGATGGGACTATTAAGAAAAAAAAATCTGTTAACAAAGAGCTAATTAATGAGGGTAACTGTTAGCTAGTTAACACAGTGCTCTGATTATAGCCTGGGTGGTGGACTGCAAAACTAATGTATGAATTCACATGCAGCAGTGCATATCCCTCTCTGGATATCAACCTCTAGGTCACTGGAGGGCTACGATATTGCTAGGCTGATTCATCAATAAGACTACTGGCATCTGCAATGCATGGAGCTGCTCACCTGCCTCCCTGCCAAAAGTAACATTTGAAATGAAGGGGGCTATACCACAGAGAGAAAACACACAAATAACAAGAGACACATAAACCATACTATATTCAAATCAACCCTGAGGCAAAAACAAAACCTATGGGAAAGAAAGAGAATTTTGAAAGAGAGCCTAACATTCTCTGGTGAAGCATAGCACAGAGGGAAATGTGCCTGGTCCTGAATACTTTGGCAGCTCTGATACTATTGGTCAGGCGGCGACAAGATAGAGCTTTTATCCTTTAAAGATGGCACTGTTCTGGTTCCTGAAAATTCAGCAATTTCTCCATAGAAAAGTACCTCATATGACTGCAAATTCTTTCTTCTAAAGCTTATTTTATTTAAAGAGACATTTTCATAGAATGTGATGAATATTATGAGGATTAAGTACCTGATCCAAAGCCCACAGAAGCTAAGGAAAGAGCTCATTGGGCCTTGAATCAGGTGCTAAGGGTCGGAGGTGAAATCCTGGCTCCATCAAAGTCAATGGGAATTTTGTCATTGATTTAATGGGGCCAGGATTTCAGACCTTATTTTTAAAAACTCTGGTCTCTGCTTTTGTATCCATTTCTTTTCAGACACAGTTATTTGTGGGTGCAAATGAGAATTTGTATTTGTTTAACTACCACCATTGCCATTAACAATTCAACATTTGGCAGTAGATACTACCTCTGGGGGACAGGACTACTTTACTTATGCCAGCCCTCCACAACTTTAACTTCTGCCACAGCTCTGCCACCAGAGTAACTGAATTAGCAAAATCTCTAGCTACTATGGTCACAGCTCCTTTCTGGCAATTGTCACCCACTTCTAGGAGTGTGTGAGAATTTTATAGTCCCCCTTCTAGCTTTGGTTTGGCTACTTTGTGTTACTATGGTCTGATTACCTTAGCAGAGGTTATGTATATTATCAATGACCTTCATCAGGGTTTACACCAGCATAGAATTTAAGGTAGTTCACTTCACATTATTTTATTCATGAGCCCCGTGTTGTTATAAAGACTCTAAACAGACCACTGCCTAAGACTATTCAGATCCAAATCCAATGGAAATCAATGGAAAGCCATGGTGGAGGTCCTTAGGATTTCAAAACTCAGTTTAAAATGTTCATATAAAGAAGCAGCAGATCTCAAAGGCTCTGGTTTCATATAGCGTAGATTAAAATGCCCAAACACTGAGGTCTTAGACCTTCAAATTAAGAAAACTAGAATAGATTAACAGGAAAATAACCTGAAGAATTAGATGAATGGTACTTTTTTGTCTTTATTTTTTAAGTATTACTATTAAATTGGTGTAAATGATAGTAAATGCACAGATGGATTATAAATTGGTAACCCTTTTTTTTTCTATTGCTGCTGAGGTTCATGACAAAGCTGGAAGGCCATATCAGTGCTCTTTCAGTATTACCTTTAGAATTTGTTACTTTTTATTTAGAACTCCTCCCTTATAAAATGTACATAATTTTTAAAACTACATCATATTTTTTTAAATCATCAGTCTGGAGGGGGAGTGCATAATGTGCAACATATGGTGGAAAGACCAGAGAATTTGACAGGTTGAATTAGCATCAAGGCATGGAATATAAGTGCAGAGGTTCCATTTCTTTTGATGCTCACCATTTTTGAAGCTAACACTCTGACAGATTATTCATATTCATTTCTCTCAGTACACATTCAGTTAAAGCACAAATTAGCAATAACTTTGATTTCTTTAGCAAGAGACATAGAGAGGCTAAAACGCAATGCTCATCATGTTGTTATCCTTCCTGAACATCTGCTGGATACTGCAGAAAAAATAAGGATTTGTATGCTTTTGCTGAATATCTGTCTAACAGCCTAGTTGTGCTGGTCACAGTTTTGTAAGCAGTAAAAAAAGCTTAAAAATTGTAAATTGAAAACTACAAGACTCATGAACAATGTCAAACACATGCACATACGCACATACTGCATTTTAGAAACACCCTATTTGTCTTCTTCATTGTTTACTATCAAATATTTTTATTTCTCTTTCATGCTAAGAGACAAGTAATTAGAGTACCACTAATCAATAGACCATTTTATTATCCAATGCAGCTCTGAATAATCCCCATAATTTAACTAGCTTCTGGGTGAACCAGCAGGGAATATCCACAGAAAACAAAGAATTTGACAAACACCAAGGGCTGTTTAGTACAAAGCAGCTTTCAAGAAAATAAAGAGCTACACGAGATTATTTTTAAGTAGTGGAATGAAAACAAACAAATGGTGCAGCTATTTTTTCCTTCTTTTCAGTAAATCTTCTCTGCTATTTTGCCTTAACTAAGCCCCAAAGATCTGGTACACTCTCACTGCTGCAAACTGCATGTCCTTCTGCACCAGTGACAGCTGCCTAGCCCCAGGCAGATTTACCCAAAAAAGAAGAATAGGAGACTTATCCACTTTTAGCTTCCCTCAACAGTCTTACAAGCATAGGGCAGCTTTGGGTTCTGCAGGGCTTAATGCAACCAATAGGAGGCTGTAGGAGAGAGCTGCTGAATCGGCGCATCCCTCAGCAGAATGGGGTGAAATGTTTGCAATTTTTTGCCTGAAACATTTAGTGAATTCATATCAATTTCACCAAACCGTTTAAGTAAAATGAACCTAAAAAGTTCTGAAAAATCAAAATCAGAGGGAACACTTAGATCATGATGGGACTGATGGACAGGATCCCCTGGGAGAATAATATGAGGGGGAAAGGAGTCCAGGAGAGCTGGCTGTATTTTAAAGAAGCCTTATTGAGGTTGCAGGAACAAACGATCCCGATGTGTAGAAAGAAATAGTAAATATGGCAGGCGACCATCTTGGCTTAACGGTGAAATCCTTGCTGATCTTAAACACAGAAAAGAAGCTTAAGGGGAAGATTGGACAAATGACCAGGGAGGAGTATAAAAATATTGCTCAGGCATGCAGGAGTGAAATCAGGAAGGCCAAATCACACTTGGAGTTGCAGCTAGCAAGAGATGCTCAGAGCAACAAGAAGGGTTTCTTCAGGTATGTTAGCAACAAGAAGAAAGTCAAGGAAAGTGTGGGCCCCTTACTGAATGAGGGAGGCAACCTAGTAACAGAGGATGTGGAAAAAGCTAATGTACTCAATGCTTTTTTTGCCTCTGTCTTCACAAACAAGGTCAGCTCCCAGACGACAACGCTGGGCAGCACAGCATGGGGAGGATATGACCAGTCCTCTGTGGAGAGAGAAGTGGTTCAGGACTACTTAGAAAAGCTGGACGAGCACAAGTCCATGGGGCCGGATGCGCTGCATCTGAGGGTGCTAAAGGAGTTAGCGTATGTGATTGTAGAGCCATTGGCCATTATCTTTGAAAACTCATGGCGATCAGGGGAGATCCCGGAAGACTGGAAGAAGGCTAATGTTTTCAAAGGGAAGAAGGAGGATCCGGGGAACTACAGGCCAGTCAGCATCACCTCAGTCCCTGGAAAAATCATGGAGCAAGTCCTCAAGGAATCAATTCTGAAGCATTTAGAGGAGAGGAAAGTGATCAAGAACAGTCAACATGGATTCACCAAGGGCAAGTCATGCCTGACTAACCAAATTGCCTTCTATGATGAGATAACTGGCTCTGTGGATGAGGGGAAAGCAGTGGACGTGTTATTCCTTGACCTTAGCAAAGCTTTTGATATGGTCTCCCACAGTATTCTTGCAGGCAAGTTAAAGAAGTATAGGCTGGATGAATGGACAATAAGGTGGATAGAAAGCTGGCTAGATCGTTGGGCTTAATGGGTAGTGATCAATGGCTCCATGTCTAGTTGGCAGCCAGTATTAAGGGTCGGTTTTGTTCAATATCTTCATTAATGATCTGGAGGATGGCATGGACTGCACCCTCAGCAAGTTTGCAGATGACACTAAACTGGGAGGAGTGATAGATATGCTGGAGGGTAGGGATAGGATACAGAGGGACCTAGACAAATTAGAGGATTGAGCCAAAAGAAATCCGATGAGGTTCAACAAGGACAAATGCAGAGTCCTGCACTTAGGACGGAAGAATCCCATGCACTGCTACAGACTAGGGACAGAGTGGCTAGGCAGCAGTTCTGCAGAAAAGGACCTAGGGGCTACAGTGGATGAGAAGCTGGATATGAGGCAACAGTCTGCCCTTGTTGCCAAGAAGGCTAACAGCATTTTGGGCTGTATAAGTAGGGGCATTGCCAGCAGATCGAGGGACGTGATCATTCCCCTCTATTCGGCATTGATGAGGCCTCATCTGGAGTACTGTGTCTAGTTTTGGGCCCCACACTACAAGGATGATGTGGAAAAATTGGAAAGAGTCCAGCGGAGGGCAACAAAAATTATTAGGGGGCTGGAGCACATGACTTGTGAGGAGATGCTTAGGGAACTGGGATTGTTTAGTCTGCAGAAGAGAAGAATGAGGGGGGATTTGATAGCTGCTTTCAACTACCTAAAAGGGGGCTCCAAAGAGGATGGATCTATACTGTTCTCAGTGATACCAGATGACAGAACAAGGAGTAATGATCTCAAGTTGCAGTGGGGGAAGTTTAGGTTGGATATCAGGAAAAACTTTTTCACTGGGAGGGTGGTGAAGCACTGGACTTGATTACCTAGGGAGGTGGTGGAATCTCCTTCCTTCGAGGTTTTTAAGGTCAGGCTTGATGAAGCCCTGGCTGGGATGATTTAGTTGGGGATTGGTCCTGCTTTGAGCAGGGGATTGAACTAGATGACCTCCTGAGGTCCCTTCCAACCCTGATAGTCTATGATTCTATGATCATCTACTCTGACCTCCTGTGTAACACACATCATAAAAATTTCACTCAGTTACCCCTGTATTAAGCCAAGTAACATGTGCTCAGTGTACCAGAAAGTCATCCACTCTTATATGAAACACTAGAAGCAGCTATTCCTTTCAAAGCCAAAAACATTTCTGTGTCCATAAACCCAAAAGGAACACAAAGGACCAGATCAGGATCTCAGTTTCACCAGGATGAATCTGGACCAATTCCATGGACTTTGGTGGAGCTGCATCCGACTTGTACAGGTGTAAATGAGACGATAGGTTTCCCCCCTCTTGCAACACTTTATTTTTAATAAATTCTTTTTGAAATTTTGCAGTATTAATGGGTTTTATACAATACTGTATAAATATAACATTTATGTAATTGAAAGTAGCCAGCCAGGATAATTATTCTATGTCTATTAAAAAAATCTTCTATAACAGAGAACTGAAAACTAGGACAATGCAGAGTAACAGCATACATTAATGACAGGTTTCAGAGTAGCAGCCGTGTTAGTCTGTATCCGCAAAAAGAACAGGAGTACTTGTGGCACCTTAGAGACTAACAAATTTATTAGAGCATAAGCTTTCGTGGGCTACAACCCACTTCTTCAGATGCATATAGCATATAGCATACATTAAATATCTTAGAATGTATTTTACATGCACTTTCATTTTCTTGACAGCATAGTTATACTATTTTCTCCTTTATTGTTAATGAGCTGAATACATCCTTGCCTGATACTACTGCACAATTAAAACAATACAAAATAAACAAAACTGACCTAATACTAAATTGAAGCCTGCAATCTGCAAGGAATATTTACAACTCAGATTACACAGAGGTCTAAATCACCAACTTTTCAATATTTAACACTATATTGCTGCAGCCACTGCATAAATAATCGAATGAACAGGACATGATATGATGGAGGCCATAGAGCACAACTTCATTAAAAATTCATACACATATATATAAAACAAAAGGATGAAAGTCAGAAATTTATAATTGAGCTCCAAAGACGCTTTGCATGTTTGACTTATTTTACATGTATGTTGCAGTCTGCTATTAATTTTCTGATTTATATTATTATGAATATTATTTCTAAATTACATGTTTAGTACTCTTTAAAACAAAATATAAAGACAGTACCAGATGTGAGGAGCTTGCAGTCTAAAAGGCAGACACTAATAAGACAAGATGCACTGGAGATCCAGTGGAAGGTTTTAACTTAAAAAGAGTTTTTCAGAGGCACAGAATGCAGTTAAACACCCAACTCCTATTGAAAGATCATTGGAAGTTGGACTCCTAACTGCCATTTGTCTTTGATAAGCTCCCCTTTAGTATTTCTTCTTTCATTTCCTGTTATATAATACTGCTTTGAGAAAAAGCACTTGACTGCTGTGAGTTTTTGAGCCTCCTGGAAGAAGTGAATCTTGCACCTAACCTGTGCACCACCAAGACAGAGGCACTGGGCCTTCATGCAGACAAGTCGCTGCGTTCCGTCTTAGCTTCAGATGGTAGACACCAAAAAAAGCTCTCTGAAATCTCTAGCCCTAATCTGTGTGTGGGAGGGAGCCCTGTGTGCTGCAGTCCAAAGCCAACAATAACTACAGAAAAACAGTTCCTGGTAGAAGGATGTGAGAAAACGTAACTGAATATTTGTGGGGCCAGTGGCACCATCAGCCATATACAGTAACTCCTCACTTAACGTCCCCCTGCTTAATGTTGTTTCAAAGTTATGTTGCTGCTCGATTAGGGAACATGCTTGTTTAAAGTTGTGCAATGCTCCCTTCTAACGTCGTTTGGCTGCCTCCTCTGTCCACTGCTTGTAAGATTCTGTGGAAGAGCAGCGACTTTACAAGGGAGCATTGCACAAGTTCCTCTTCTCCACCTCTTCTCTCTCCCTCCCAGCGCTTCCTCCACTGCCAAACAGCTGTTTGGCGGTGCTTAGGACTTTCTGGGAGGGAGGGGGAAGAGCGGGGAAGAGCTGCATCTCCATTCCTCCCCCTCCTTCCCAGAAAGTGCTAAGCGCCGCCAAACAGCTGTTTGGTGGCAGGGAAGCCCTGGGAGGGAGGGAGAGGAGTGGGAAGCGCTGCATCTCCGCTTCTCCCCTTACCTTCAAGAAAGGAGTTTTTGGGGGGGAGGGAAGGAGCGGGGATGCGGTGTGCTCCGGTGAGGCGATGGAGTGGGGGTGGGAAGAGGTGGAGCGGGGATGGGAAAAGGCGGGTGTGGAGCATCCCCCGGCAAAGTCGGCGCCTGTTCTTCTCTGGGGAAGCTGCCATTGCTGCTGCGAAGGTGCTTCTTAGCGTCCTTGCCTGCAGCGGGCTGTGCCTGTGTGGGGTAAGCCAAGGGCACTTCCCAACCACAGTACAATACTGTACAGTATACAATGCCTTTTGTCTGCCCCCCAGAAATTTACTTGGAACCTAACCCCCTGCATTTACATTAAATCTTATGGGAAAATTGGATTCATTTAACATCGTTTCACTTCATTTTTCAGGAACATATCTACAATGTTAAGTGAGGAGTTACTGTACTGAAACACCAAAGAATGAAGGACAACAATCAAAGCCTAATGGGTGGGTGCTTCAGTTAGGAATATGTATGTACCTTCATATTCACAACCCTCACTGGTGTCCGTTGCTAAATGGAATTGTTTCAAATAGCCAACTACATTTAATACAACAGAATCCTTCCTTGGTTTTGAATATGTAATGGAATAAATATAATAAATAAACAATTTCACATTGTTCCATCGGATTTTATACTAGTAACTTGCAATAATGCTATTAGGAGTTATGGGTTCAGTTGATCCTTGTGCAGCCAGCCAGCACATGGACTATCCAGCATTTAAGCCCCATTTAAACCTTATTTTGAGGGATTAAGTGGGATTTGTGTGGTGCATGGGACTTGTCTGGCTCTTTGCAAATGGGTGAATTTCTCCCTTGGAGAATAACCCCTAAATTATTTCCTATTGGCACAAAGAAAATTGCTGTTTTGTAGCATTAGCATTTTCACTAAGCTTTGCCATTTCTTCCTGTAATTAAAACAGCACTGAGAGACAGACATATTCAGTTTAAGCAAGTTTACAAATTACAATAAAACAATCCTAATAAGACTCTGGCAGTTATTAATATATACTGCATTCTTTCTAGAAAAAGTATTCACTAGAGTAGCCCCTGAACAGGATCATTGCTATTTTCTCCTTTAAATGTGTTCTCTGCACAGAATAGTGTAATTAAATTTGCATAATGACTATAAATCCAGTCCCAAAATACAACTTTTTCTCTGAATAACTGTATTTTTAATACGTTGGGGATTGTGCTACACTGCTTTTTTTCCCCAAAGGATAAGAATGATGATATGCCCTCTTTGTAGTATTCAGTGACTTTGGAATCCAGTGGACAATTGAATCACAGGGTCTCTTTAACTGACCTTCATTGCTTGTGAAAACCAGATATACAATTTATCAAATTCATTTAGTCACTGGTTAACATATACATACTACATATTCTTATCTATTGACTGGAAAATACATAAAGCTTACAAACCCAGGAGTCTTTTCTAACAATGTTCTGAAGCTAAAGAGTTGCTGGAAAGTCACTGCACTCAGGTGACTTATACATGTGTTCTAGAAGAGCAGCTGCTTGGAGACTGAGGGGGAAGAATGAAGCCTTGAGTACTAGAGGCTTGCAGGAAGGAGCATGTCACTGAACTACCACTTTCCCTCCCCTTCTTGTGGCTCTAGAGGAATCGCTTTCCTCTTTTTTGAACTTTACAGAAAAGGGGAGCAGTTCTTTGACAGAGATTCTGGCTCTGAGTCTAACCATATACCCAAATAAGGTACTATTCAGCCGTGTACTTTAGCATGAACCTAATTTTAAACACATGAGGAGTCCCACATATGAGAATTCCCACTGAAGTTAGGCATATGCATAAGTGCCTTGCTGGGGGAACTGGATCCCCAGTGCATGGAATTCTTTGCTCTCTGAGAGGCAGTTTCCCAAATATTATAGTGTAAAAGATAAAAGGTGAAACTCATTGTATGATCAGTCGATTGTGTTCTGTACAACATGTTAAGGCACTTGAGAATCCTTCTGGAAGGAAAGTGCTATATAAATGCATGATATTCTTATTAATGTAGCACAGAGGTACTCAGTGGTGGCTCAAGCCTCCTTTCTGGTGGTTTCTAATTGGGCCAGGTCTATACTATACACTTATAACGGTATAACTACATTGCTCAGGGGTATGAAAATTCCACACCCCTGAACGACATAGTTATACTGACCTAACCCCTGGTGTAGATAATGCTATGTAGATGAGAGAAGCTACTGCCTCTTGCAGGGGTGGATTAACCATGCCGATGGGAATATCTTCACTTAAGTTCTACAGTGGCACATTTTAAGTGTAGACCTGCCCTTGGAATGGCTTCTCCCCTCTACTCACATGGGGTGGGTACTGTTTTTTTTCCCTGATGCCTCCACACAAGGTGACTCCTCACTGTACCTGACACTTCTATCACATTCTTGTCTCCAAAGAAGAGAACTACATACTGACGTGCTACTGCTGCCTGTAATGCTCCCTTGGGCTACATCATAATGCAGGAAGCCCACATGGTGGAGTTCAAATTAGCCTGAATTGCTGAGACACTGCTAATGCTGGACAATGCATCCCAACGAGGAAACATTTCCCCTTTTTTTCCTGTGAGAAAATAGGAACAAAAATATAGTCTGTAAAAAACTAAGAGGATCCACCTGTATCTTTATACCAACAATATACAAATGGCAGGTAATTAATTTGTTGCTGATGGCTTTGCCTCCCTTGTTATTGCTACAAAGAGTTAACAAACTTCGAGGGCAAAATTTAAAAAATCCAAAAAAATCATCCGGTCTCCTTCCAGTTGCCACTGGACATGCGATCAGATCACAAGAAAACTACCACACACAAACCTAACACTAGAGCTGGTAAAAAAGATAGTAATTGGGATTATTCGGGGGGGGGGGGGGGGGTTTTAAAAAATTTTCCACAAGCATTTTTTGGTTTTTCAATAAAGAACTGAAACAAACAAAAAAATCCATTTAGCTTTCAAAAACCAAGAAGATTTTGAATTTCTGTTTTTGCCCCTTTCTTTCCCTCTTTTCCCTCCAGAAAGGATAAAAGGGAAAAGGGGGAACAAAGGAAAAAAAGGGATAGGATAACCCCCCCCCCTTTTTTTTTTTTGCAACACAAGAACATTTTGAACAAAATAGAACTTCCCTGCAAAAACATCTATGGGGGTGAGAGGAATGGCAACTTTTCTGCAGAAAAATGTTTCAAATGAAAAATTTCCACCAACCATACCTAATACCTATTGGCACCCTTAATTGCTAGTTGCAGAAGGGGTGGCAAGGATGAAATGGATATAAGAGATTGAACCACCATCACCCCTTTACAGGAGAGCCTTCAAGGGGTAGTTCATAGCACATTGGAAGGACAGCTAGCCCTTGAAGTATTGCTATATGGACAAACAGAGCGAACTTCACTCTCCAGAGTGCCAGTTTAGAAACTTTCATGAGAACTAAACTCACATCAAAATTATGAAAAATATTATAATATTAATAAAATAATACAAACATAGAGTATCCTCTAAATTTTCATGCACAATTTTGTAGACACCAATGGGATTTTCACATGGAAAGTAGTTTAGAAAGATATCTAGCAACTCCATTTCCATTATCAATGTCCCCCCCCCCCCCCCGCACTCTCACACACACACAGACTCAGACTTTTAATGAAAATATAGCCCGGAATATCATTCAGCTTTGCTTTCTTATTGATGAAAGAGATGGCTAATGTTTTCAAAGGGAAACAGGAGAGCTGGAGGGAAATTCATAACATTAGCAGTTAGCTGGGCTTTGCTAAAATTCAATATGAAACAGCAACCTGAGCCAAACAACTTACTGAGAGATTTTGCCGCTACATCAAATAGCAAAAATAGGTTGGGGAAACGGTGGGAAGGAAGACTATATAGACCATCTATCCTCACTGAACCAGAAGCGTTCAATAGACTAACAAGATCAGAAGGTTTTGGAAAATGAAGAAGACAATAAATTGATTGATGAAGAAAATATAAACATATAAGGAGAGTTAAAGAAGGGAACATCTGTTGCATAGATGTGAGCGGAGATAGAAAGAGATAACAATGTCAGGTATAACATGCAACCCAAGCTTCCCCCCCCTCCCAGTGCTGCTTTGCTTCTCAGATTCTTGTAAAACATTACCTCATCTGTTTTTTTGTTTTGTTTTGTTTTTTATCCCTAGTGTATAAGCTTACATATCTCAGTTTAGCCCTTTCCAGTGCACACAGCAAAATTCTTATCAATCTAAAGGGACATCATAGAAAGAGAATGTCATGCACAGCTGACTGTGTCTTCAAGTACATTTGTTTATATTTGCTAAATACATTTTGAATGTGCTCACGCATTTCTTCACACCAGAAGCTTGGGGAGTTGAGACATCAGGAAATGTCTAATTTGAAATCAGTCATATGCACTTCAATTTTATAGGGGTATTTATGAGTACGTACTAGGGAAAAATAGGCATTCTACATATTTTATAATCAAAACATAATGTACCAGTGTCAAGTATCTTTTAAATATATTTTCTAATATCTTTGCACCCCGACCCACTTCCCTTTGTTAAACTAATAGATAAAAGATCAGACATACTCTACATTTACAGAAAGGAGAAATTTCAGACTTTCCAAACAACAGTGGGATATTTATGGATAATCAGTTTGACTGTTACGATGACCTTCGCAATGCATATTGGGTGAAATGACTAGTTTACTTTTTTTTTTTTTTTTGCTGTAACTTTAATTTTCCTCTGAATCATGTACTGTTCACAGACTAAAAGGATGCTCTACCTCCAAACTGTAATTATTTAACTCTAATAATCTGAAGTTTAAAGGATGCTTTCATGAAGCAAAGATTCTTCCCTGTTCTTTTAAAATCCTCAACATTAACACCACTCAATGTGGATTTATTCAGACCTCTGCTTCTTTCCTTTCTGGGAAACATTTGTTATTGAAGCCTGGAAAACAACGCACAGCCAGGAAGTATACTTAGGTTTTTGGCAGGTTCTGGTGTGTGTGTGTGTGTGTGTGTGTGTGTACAGCTGCTGTGGAAGCCCTGAGGCTGCAGTAGAGCCACAAAGCCTTAAAACTCTACATGTCCTCCAGAATGAATCCCACTGAATATCACTGGTTTCTATTACACTCCTTTCCTGCATTTTCAATATTAAAATTCCTGGTTTTACACTTGTGAGGGTCAATGGAGGAAGTAGAGGGAGTAGTAGAGGAAGATCCAACAACCCTTCCCTTTCTCCTACCCTAGTTTGCATGACAGCATGCAGGCAATACCTCATACAGCTGACTTATATATTGTACATATACATATATGAATAAAGGGCCCTTTTTCTTAGATTAACATGTTTTCTGTAAAAGCTACATGCAAACTACAGCACACAGAGTCAAACTATACTGTTGCCCCTTTTTGACCCAAGCAGCTAGTCAAAACTCATAATGGTCCAGTTGGAAGTAGAAATTGATAGAGTCTGGTATTTTCTTTGATGTAATCTTGTTTATTTACAAGGAATGTACAAAGTCACTTACTCCTGAAGGCATTCTGCCCCAAAAAGTTCTTCGCCAAAAATTAAAAATTCTGCGCACAATATTTTAAAATTCTGCAAAATTCTGCAAATTTTATTTGTCAAATAAATGTGGAGTCTTCAGCATGGCATTTGGGAGCACAGGCGACTGGCTGCTCAGAGGTGGAAGATCACTCTGCAGCTCCCTTCCCCCCTGATCACGGATTCAGCGATGAGGCTACACCCAATCCTGACACAGTGCAAGGACAGGGCCCGCCACAGAAACACCCCAGGGCCCCACCCCTCTGTGCCAGGTGCACCCGTTATGAGCAGGCAGGCTCAGCAAGGCAGGATCCAAGTGTGGAGGGGTTTAGTGTGGGGGGAGAGGTTTCTGTGTGGGGCAATCTGGGTGCAGGCAGCTCAGTGGAGGTTCGGGTGGGGGGGATCTGGATGCACAGGGGCTTATTGGGGGTTATGGATGCAACGGTAAACGGACTCTGCAGGGGGGTCCAGGTGAAGGTGGTTGGGGCTCAGCGGGGAAGAGGTCTGGGGGATAGATAAAGCTCGGCAGGGAGGTATTGGTGTCAAGGGCTCAGTGCGGGGGGGGGGGCCTCCAGATGCTGGGGCAGTGGGGCTCAGTGGGGTGGGGATCCAAGTGCAGCTGGTTGGGGCTCGGTAGGGTGGGGATCTAGATGCAGGAGGCTCGTCGGGGTGGTCCAGGTGCAGAGGGAGTGGGGCTCATCGGGTGGGGGGGTTCTGGGTGCGAGGGACATGAGGCTCAGTGGGAGGGTCTGGGTATGAGGGAGTCTGGATGCACGGGGGTTGGGCGGATGGGGGAGCAACTCCCTGTACAGTGATCCCTTCCCCTGCAGCTGAGGAGTGATGGGTGCAGGAAGCATGGGTGGGAGAGTTTGCAGAGCTTCCTACAGCCAGGGAAGAAATCTGGGGGTGGGTCTGACAGGGCCCTGGATGCCGTGCAGGGGAAGAGGAAGTTCCATCTTCCCCAGCCCAGCCGGGACTATCAGCTGAGCCCGGTGCAGGGTAGGAGCCACGAGCCGGGTCTTCCTCAGTACTGTCCCCTGCCCCACAGTGATTTACCTCTCTGCCGGCTGCACTGGGCACCTAAAACATACTGCAGGGGAGGGTCGTATGACCACTTTTGTGGCTTCCCTTTGCTTTCCCGTCAGAAAGTCATTTTTCTGTGGGGAAACAAAGAAATCTGTAGGGGACATAAATTCTGCACATGTGCAGTGGCACAGAATTCCCCCAGGAGTAAAAGTCCTGTATCTCTGAATGCAGAAGGAACTAGGAACAAAAGGAGCAGTTTCTTAGCTTACGGCCTTAAAGTCTCTTTAGCCAAAACCAGACCCAAATACTCTCTCTAGATTTATCCAGGGTCACACTGTACCTACAGGCTTCTGCCTGGCTTCCTTGCCTCACCCTCTCTCACTCTATTCAAGTCTGTCCTCAGTTTCTGTGTGATCTCTCTTCCCTTCCCACACACACTTAAACAAAACAATAGTCAGCCAAAAGCTCCTGAGATGGTTTACATAAAACTTTTTGTTTTATGCTTACACTTATATTATCTGGAGGGTGAGTTCACACCTATCAGTCTCAATGGGGTTTTAACTCAACCTATAACAAGGTTTCCCCACCTCATAATTATATAGAGACACCGGAGGCTTCCCAAGTGACATGTTGGGTATAACATAAAACAGGTGTAAACTGTAATAGTGGTGTCATTGATCACAAACTGACAGAATGCAAATCAGTGCAAGTTACTTTGGTTTATCACTTACACACGTTATCTGACCAACTAACACTCAATGTACAATTCATACCACTATTTGCTTCATCATAGAATATTTCCCAGCCATTCCCACCAGAATCCACTCACTTACACCAGTTGAGGATATTGCCCTTTAAGTTCACTGCCTAATACACCTTGTACATTTCATAAATCAAGACTGAACTCCTTGCTTGTGCTCATCAGCACTGAAAATCAAACCCCAAATGTCTTTTGAAATAGAATACATTCATTTGCAAAAAAGGTAGGAAATTAAACTTAATTATTGTAGTAAGATGAGGCCCTGAAACATAAACCCTTATATCAGAGGCCCGGTATGAGGCCTAAGGCCTGAACTAAAGTAATGGTTAAGACTTTGCTAACATAAAGCAAAGTTAAACTGTGAGCCAGAGGCAGGTGCTGCTCATAGAAGCTGGCAAGGAAAGGGCCGATGTTGCAAAAATACACATACCTAAAAGGTACTGGACACAAGAGAGACAAACATATGCTGGGATGGTATCAGAACACTCTAATACTTGCACATTCCACACAGATAACAAGGAACATGCTGACCCATCCTAAAGATGGGGCAAAAGGGTAATATGATGGATAGAGTTGTTTTATTCTAACCAAAAGGTACAAGGTGAGAGGCGGCACCTTACTGTGTAGAGGGGTTGCACCTCAATACATCGGGAATGATGTGTATCTTGTTTGTACCTGTGTATAAGAATGAATCCCTGGGGTGGTGTCTCTGTCTGGCCTAGGGGGCAGTGGAGTGTCCTGCCACTGACTGAGCTGTCTTCATTGTCAGGAGGCACATATTCGTAATATGTCCTGTAGAGTCTGCTGGAAACTATTACTATGCTTCGTTTGACAATAAACCTGGCTGGGTGCCTTTGTACCTTATCGGAGTCTGTGGTCATTGGGGATTCTCTCGGGGTCTGCTGTGCCAGTGATCTGCAGAGCCGGGGCAGCACAGAGAGGGAACACACACACACAGCCGACTGTTATCAACATTGAACAGAGCAGAGCACCACACTGGTGGCATCTGACAACAGTTATATTCATAATTACAAAATAAATTACAGTAATTCCTCACTTAAAGTCGTCCCGGTTAACATTGTTTTGTTGTTATGTTGCTGATCAGTTAGAGAACATGCTCGTTTAAAGTTGCGCAATGCTCCCTTATAACATCATTTGGCAGCTGCCTGCTTTGTTCACTTCTTGCTGGAAGAGCAGCCCCTTGGAGCTAGCTGGTGGGGGCTTGGAACCAGGGTGGACCAGCAGTCCCCCATCAGTTCCCCGTTCCTCTAAGTTCCCTGTGCAGCAGCTGCCCAGCAGGCTATCAATTGCCAGCAGTTCAGCTGTCCCTCCCCCCACTGCCATGTGCTGCTCCTGCCCTCTGCCTTGGAGCTGCTCCCCAGGGCCTCCTGCTTGCTGAGCGGGGGAGGGGGGAGAAGAGGGGAGCTAATGTCAGGGTGTCCCCCTCCCCCGGCTCCTGCACCCTGTTTACCCCAGTTCCATAGGAGGAGGGGAGGACATGACAGGGCTCAGGACGGAGGGAGCTTCCTGGCAGCAGCTTCTGTCTCAACTTGCTGATCTACTTAAAAAGGCAGTGTACTTAGAGTGGGGTCAGCATACTTAAAGGGGCCTTGTGCAGCTCTCTCTTTCTCACACACAGGATGTGTGTCTTTGTCTCTGACTGCTATGCTGTCTCCCCTCCCTCCATTCCTGCTACCATGTAGAGTGAGGCTACATTAACAACAATGGGTTAACCCTTGAGGGCTCAGCTGATTGCTAGTTCATCATTTAGCAGTAAGGAATTCCCTGGGAAATATCCCACCCTCTGACTTCACCACCTCAACCAAGCTTCAGAATCATCATCGTTGTGTACCAGTATTAAATTGTTCATTTAAAACTTATACTGTGTGTGTATACATATAAGATCTTCTTTTGTCTAGTGAAAAAAATTTCTCTGGAACCTAACCCCCCCTATTTACATTAATTCTTATGGGGAAATTGGATTTGCTTAACATCATTTCACTTAAAGTCACATTTTTCAGGAGCATAACTACAATGTTAAGCGAGGAGTTACTGTATATTAAATGTCACGTGTAATAATTAGGCAATACCATTCCCTACTTGACAATTCCATTGGAAAAAAGTGCAGAGTACACAGTTTATCCTTTTTTCTAATGTATACTCATGGGATCTATTCTGACAGAACACACCACAAGTTCACTGAATTCAATGAAGTTATCCCTATGTTAAGCCAATGAATTCAGAGACAGGGCACATGTTTGTGAACTGTTTTCTAGAAAGAGTCAAAATCACAGCTAAAGAGTATATACACTACTCTCATATATGCATCTATTTTTAAATATTCACTAGATTTCCAGTAACAAAGTGTGCAAATCTGGGGCACATTAACTTGCATTCATCTCATCTATATAGGGTTACGGACTATTAACTACATTGTAGTCAATAGGTCTATTTAATTCTTAACAAACAGCTCTATATGACTTTGTACTCATGCGGCCACTAAGATATAAACTTCATTAATTTCAATGAGGTCAAGGTTTTACACAAAGTAGTTTTTACAGAACTATATCCCTTACCGTGTACAATGAGCTCAGATACTTTTTAGCAAGGTTTAAAGAGAAAAAATATTCCGTGTAAGAAAATATTTTCCAGTCATATTACAGTGTTTTCACAAAAACAATAAAATGAGTTTAAAACTCTTCCACTAAATTATATCATTTAACAGTCCAAAATTAAGATATTTGTAAAATAAAAATATACAAATGTTACAATATACCAAAAAAATAATAATACAGTAGTTTAAATAACATTTACTGGGAATAGGTAAAAAAAATTCTCTTATAAAAAAGTCTCATAGAATTTAATAGTTATGAAATTAACAGGATTCTATAGAAGCTAGTCTATCAAATTTAATTTATAAACCTTTCTACAGGTTTATTTTTTTAAACCACCCTACAAAATTCTCTAGCTGGGACATGATTTTGCTATTAAATATTAAATTGTAGAGGATGATTCAAAAACCTACTGAAAGGTTATCATTTTCTGGTTTATTCTGCACGGACCTTTTCATGATGCTTGGGGTCATAGTATTCAGGCAATGTACTTTTCAAACAGTACTGTATGTTTCTTGTTCAGGAGAAGGTATGTATAGGTTTCACAGAAAAATGTAAATTATTCTGCCCATTAGAAGATGTTAGTAGTCACAGCAATTGGTGTAATACATATTATGTATAGTGTTTGGTCCATGTATACATAGAAATAGTCCCTGAAATGTCAAATAATCCAGAAATAAAACAATTACTTGTTTACTTATAAGATTAGCAGTTGCCAGACTGTGTTATATGTTAATTAAAAAGCAAGGCTGGATAACCATCACATTCAATTCTTAATTAATTCTGCTACAGAGTCTACACAGACACCTAGCTTGTGTTGAAATCATGTAGTACTACATCTAGCTGTTGTATGTCAAGGGACTATGTTTTGTTCCTTCCTCACCAACATTTAGGGGAAGCAAAAAGGATAAATTCAGTATGGTGAATGTAGCAGGTGCTGAGAGCTCACTTGATATATGTACATATGCGTGTCAGACTAGATAATAAACTTGGGCATGGTAAGCAGAAAAGAGCATAAATCACTATCAAGAGCTGTTCCTGTCCTCTGAAAGAGAATCATACTACTTTACTGGCTTGGTGAATCCAAGTGCTGTTTTATTTTAAATGAGATTTTGATTAAGAATTATTATGGCTGAAAGTCTTTTAACCCTAAGCCCTTATCTTTTTGACTGCCACTTCAAAACATGTGTTCTAAGTAATAAAGTAACCACGCCGAGATTACGATTGCACAGTAGCTAAATCCAACTTGAAATGAACACAAGAAGCAAAATGATATTTGGTATCAAGCTGCCTTTTTTATGAAGTTACATTGCATTGTCTTTATAAATGTAATTTTTATCCTGCTGACCACTTATGTATTTACTATAGAAACTCAAGCATACTTTTCTTTTCAACAGGTTAAAGGTTAAAGCTCATACTGAAGTCTAAACAGCATCACTGGGAAAAATTCTAAAGGCTACTGCAGCACCAGCAGAGAGAGACCAGGTGATATTATTTTTAAGAGGGAGAAAAACAAATTTCTCTAAAATGACTGGTACTGGTAGCTTAGCATTTAACATCAGTGATGAAGATGAAATGACAGATACTGTTTTGTAAACTGTGGTCTCTTTTTCTCTCAGCAACCACATTTTGCTGATTTCTGCCACCACCACATGTCAGAATACATAGATTTCAAATTGTTCAGAATTTCACATCAAAATGAACTGAAATATTCTAACATTAGGAAATTCAGTGCTTCCTGATGACTTTCCAGTGGTTGTAAAGATATACTGAAACAAGATGTGCATATCACTAAATGACCCTAAAATTCAACCATCAGGAGGTTTATATAGTAGCAATGCTATATGACAGTTCAAGAGTGACAACTACATTTTGAAGTGTGCTTTATTTTCCAAGACTAAATGAAGCATACCTTCTTTTCATATCACTCAAATTGGCCATTTCCTTCACACCTTTATGTTCTATTATTCATGTCACTGCAACTAGAAGTGCAAGATTTATTTAGAGGAAACATTTCATCAATCCTGAGGCACAAAGCATAGTCCAATCTATAACATCACATGGGTGCATTTTAAATAATTCTTTACACACTGTGGGATTTTGAGAAATGCAATTCTTGCCTGTAAAACCATCAAAATTATCATGCTATAATCAGAGCTTTAATGACGACAATTAAACAGGAGGAACTGGTCTTCCCATGTCTTCTTATTTTCTCCCTATACTTATATTATATATATATATATGAGAAGGCAGCCCAAGCTGTCTCTTTGGATTTAAGCTTCAGATATAATACAGTGCCTGCAGACAAACCCGGGTGTGAGCACACACACACACACACACATGAGATGATTGAAGCAGATTAGACCCAATAAAAATTTTCCCCATCTTTTACCTACTTCTTCCCTCAGCTAAAATACAAAAGCAGAATATTCTTCCGCTTTGAATCAATTTGGAAGAAACTTTTTCCTCATCTAACTTCACACTTGCCAACCACACCAAGATCGAATCCAGGACAAAAGGGTAACCAATAGGGTCAATATTTTTGGTCCACAGAGAATACTAATAACTAGATATATGAATAAGAACTGACTCTAATTTACATACACCTGAAGTTTTTTAACTGATGCCAGTTTTAAAAAAAGACAGGACTAGATCTTCTCCTTCCTGTGTAGAAAACGGAACTCTGGAAAGGATCTTTCTCTTGAAAGGTGGCAGTGGTGTGTTTGCCCCACTACAAAATTAATAAGGAATTCAGTCCTCCAAACCTACTGTTCACCTGAGATGTGCATGGGCATTGGGGAAGCTGCCTGAAGGCAAGGGCATGCATAGAGATGTGCCTCCACTCAGGATGGTGTGTGTCCCCTCAGCTTTCTGACCCTAGTCAGCATCCCTGGCAGCAGCGTGATAATGGAACTTTGCTATTCCCAGGGGTTCTCCCTCTGGCCAATGTCCCCAGAGCCCCACCGTAGAGGGGGAAAGCATCAGAATCAATACTGATTGAGTCAGAATTAACAAAAGCTAGGTTTCTCCATGGGGGGGGGAGGGGTGAAATGCCATGGAGACCACCTGTCCTCAATTCATATCCCCTCCCTCTTCTAGCCTAATGGTCTCCACCTGTGGATTCTGACCCTTCATGTGGCACCTACTGGGGAACTTCCCAAGGGTTTCAGGAAGGGGTGAGGAATGTCATGAATGCAGCAATCCAACTGCCTGTACCTGCTGACATGGATTCATAGATTTTCATCTCCTCCAAAGGCAAGGAACAATTTGGGTTTTAGTGTCTTATAGAGAAAGTGTGACTCTCACTGGTGCTTGGCTCTTTTATGTTATTTCGTTTGCTGATATGAATATTAATACAAATGTTTGCTATCCCAGCAGAGGTTTGGGAGATTGGGATTTGAACCATAGGGTCAGAATATTCAAATAAACACTCTGCTTTTTGGATGTTTATCTGAAATAACCCTCCCCCAAATGTCTGAGTTTCTCTCATCCCCAGTATATTGGAATCTATTTGTACAGACTCTTTGTCATCCACAATAGTATGACTTTTGGGACACTAATTAGTTTCCAGGGATATGACACCTGGAAAATGGCTGCTTTAAAAGGTTGGGGAGGCAGATTGAATAGAGGTTGCTAGTTTGGGATTGGGAATGATGTAGGGCAGGACTCTTGTCTGGATGCAGTTCCCACTGCTGGAAAACTCCCAATCCTATACCCTATGGTGACATGGCCCCTTTCTGCTGATATCTCACCAAACCAAAAGAGGATCTGAGAACAGAGTGTGAACTAGCTGGAAGTCCAGGCACATGGTAGAAGGAAGCTGATTCAATGGTTTGGGTCACATGTTAAGGAATAAGGTAGAAGCCAGCAACAAGAAGTAGGTTTGGGGACTTTCAAGGAGGCAATGGAGAGCAGCTGTGAAGAATGTGGGACAGGTGGGAGTGGAAAGGACCAGAACTGGGGGCAGGAGGAAGATGGACAGGTAATATAAGGATGCAGGCATCAGCTCTCAATGCAATGTACCCATCTCACAGTGCACTAAGAGTTAACATTCTTTTAAAGATTTCTATTTTTACCTGGGTTAGCAACAATGCCAGAAAAAAATTAAAGAACATTTTATCTTTGACACTGTGCTTGGATCTCATGAGTTCAACTAGTAAGGGATTAAATAATTGTCAATCCTTTATATCACAGGACAGGTATTTCTAAAAAGTATCTCTGAAGCCTGACACAGCTGGTTAGAAGAAAAGAGCTGACAAAGAAAGGCTACTGAGTCAGAAGAAATACCAGGGTCTGAAAACAGAAATCTATAGTTAAGTCAAAGAAGGGAAAGCAAAAAAGCTCAACAAATCTCCTGTGAAGTGACTAAGATATATAAAAGGATACACCATAGCAGGATTACAGTATTTACCCATGTTGTTAATAAGACTGAACAAAAATCCTACTTACATGTACACTGGTGAAAATTTTGAGTTACTCCCCTGATTTCAATAGTTACTCCAGATTTACTTAGTAAAATTAAGAGCAGAACCTGTCCCCCTTAATTCAGAGAATGCAAGTTTTCTATAAGACACCAGAAGTAGCTACTTTACAGTAATTGTTGACTGACATGAACCTCTGACTCCTAAAAAAAGAAGTAAAAGTTAGTTTGGCCATCAAAGCTCAAGTTTGACTCACAACCCACTATAAGGAGGGATTTTTCTTCACAACTCACATACTTTCTGAGCATTTTCAATCTCTGATAAACACAATAATGATAAGGTATATGCTGAATTGACCTAACTGTGCCAGGAGAGAAGCTGCTTCTCCTCCTCCCCCTTCCTGCTGCTTTCCACTTTGGATCCTCAGATCAAAAATACGACAATCCAAAAATAGTTCACAGTCAGCAAAAAATGGCTAGTAAAATTACTGTAGATAAAATTATTGCAAAGACTCCATGCAAGCTGTCCTCAAGTTCACTTCTATTTGAAAATCTGTGAATTGTTGTTCATGTGGCATGGATGATCAGAGAGGTGCTTGTCTGACTGGAGATGGCTCAGATTAAGGACTCCTCAATGCTTTGTTCTCGCTACACTTCGGTGTATGCTTTTTAGTTATCAAAAACAAGGAAACATTTTCCTTTATTGTATAAAATTGGTAATATGTAAGATAAAAGAAGGTCCAATATCACATCCTGGGCAAAGTTATTGTACCTAATCTATAGCTATTTTCACCTACTTCATGGGCATAAATATATTTTTAAATGTCAATAGACTTACGAGCTATATGGAGCACTGGTTTGTTATATTTTTCAGAATAAAATATATGAACAATAAAAGGAGCAATACCATTTAAAGGTTATTACATAGTCTATACAGAAAATGATCTAAATGCTTTGAACAAAGTTATTCAATTCTGATAAATGCTGTAAGTGTAACTCCATAAAAATAATACCAGAGCCTATGCTGTGGGACTGTTCAGAAGTTCAGTCCATTCAGTAAGAGGTATTAGATAGAATAAATCTAGTCCTCAACTCCAATTTACAGCTTGCTGTAAAAACTTTCCTGCTGGGGAATACATCTCTGCTATCAATAGTAGATCATAATGAACGAGCCTAGTTCACTGGAACACCTATGACAGAAAAAAGATTAATTCTAATAAGATGGAAGTCACCAGAGCTCCCCAGTCCTCAACAACAGAGTCCTAATCTATTAGACTGGGCACATGATTTAGAAAGGTCTTTATACAGACAAGAAAAAGGATGCTAACATCTACAGTCTGAACAAATGTGGAAAGCCTTTCTAGATTAGTATGGAGATGACTGATATATTATTTACCAGTGACTAGCTTAGACACTATTACTATGCTGAAGCTTAGGTTTATAGCCAATGACAAGCTTTAAAACATAGTACAATCACGCTATTCAGATTCAGCATTTATTAATAATGGATGACTTTCTCATAGGTTTTAAAAGATATTGAATATGCAAATTCCATTATATCAGATTGCTTTGGATCCACAGGAGAATAATAAAAATGACCGGGGATGTCTTCCATTTCAACAATTATTCTAGATGAAAGTACTTGCCATTTCCAAAGTTAAGGTTTCCTTATTATGATATCAGTAAAATGTTATAGCGACACTGCTCCTATGGCTAAGAAGCCTTAATTTTAATCTTTTCTAGTATTTACAAATACTGTTGTCAACTCACATGGGTTTTTTTATGGTGGATCTCATGATATTTGGTGTCCTTCTTAAAGCCGCCACTTCTGGAGTCACGTGATTATGCCAGAATCACAGTGAGTTTCTAACAGTCCTGGTTGCAGAGTAAAGCTTAAAAATATGAATGCTAAAGAGTCCAAACACCAGAAGGCAAATAAAGAGACCACAACATTTATTATTTTAAATATCTCATGACATTTATTATTTTAAATATCTCATGATTTTGGGTGGCCTGACTCCTGAAGTTTGAATGCTTGGAGTTGGCAACATTGCAAAATCTTATGCTAAGTTACCTTTAGGACATTTCCCTCTCCCTTTCTTTTTGTGACAGGCAGTAGCATGGTTAAAGAGCTGTAGAGCTTTGCTACAGAAGCAGAACTAGTACTAATTGATGTCTGGACTGTTGCTCTCAGAGAAAGGGCCTCTATTAAACAGCTATGCCCCACAGTGTCTTTGATGTAAGCCACAGGAAGTGCCTTAATTGCTGCTTCTATAGCATTCATCAGTCAGGTGAAATATTACATCACATCTACTCCACTGCCTTTTCATTAGAGAACAGGGGGAAAGAATTGTTTTCAGATCTCAAACAGAGCTTTATTCTCAGGACTCATCCTGCTCTGGTTTTCATCTTCAGACCTCTCCTGGCATAACCTGATGAGCTCTCTTACCTTACAGATGGCATCTGAAGGAGCCCAGAGGGATCAACAACCTTTGTACAGCCCTAGCCCTCACCCCTTAACTCCCCATCTCAAGAACCTTAGTTTCCAAATTTCAAGGGCTCTGGAGCTGTGCAGCACAGAACACATATCATTTGAAAATGCAGGTGCCATGACTCCCCCAAAAGATATCTGCTAGGCCATTTCTGATGCATCTTAAAAGCAGGATTAGTATAGTTGCCATTCACTATATAAGTAAAGACATAAATTTAAATTGTGACTGAGCCTTAGATTTACACAAACCATAATTATCCTCCAAAATTATACTAAGGATAAAAAACACCTTCTGAAGCAGGCTGTGACCTTTCAGCAAGATGATATGAAGTAAATTAAATAGATGGTATAAAGCTTAGACACTCAAGTTTGGCTGATGACACATGACCTTAACAGCAAGTGGCCAGCTGACATCAAGAAAGAAAACAAGAGGAGATGTTTCAAACTCAGCGTGGAGAAATCAAAGGTATCAAGAACATCACAGTGAATGCTAGTGAAGAATAGACCAAATTCAAGGACAATTCACTTTGGGTATGGAGAATGGTAATTGGAATAAGTGGAAGAATAATTTGAAGGGGGAAAAAGAATACGTTGCATTAGTTAAAAAAAAGACTCTGGATCAGATTCTGATTTCATATCAGTGCAAAAACAGAGCCACGCAAGTGAAATCAATAGAAGTACTCAATAATAACATTGGAGTAGCTGAGTTCAGAATATGACCCTGAGTGTCTTAATGAAGAAATAAGACTGGACTTTTTTTTATAGCTCTTCTATGGGTTTCCCTCTTCATCACATCATAACACATTTGTTTGATTGAGAAGCTACTCAGAAATTAAAAACTGTGCCAGCAAAATGAAGCATCCTTAGTGAGCTCAACATGCAAAAGCAGTAACTAGACAATTTCACACGGTCATATATGACAGCTGCTGTACTAGCTGTGCAAAATCACTAATTCTCTCACACACAATGTTTGACACAAATTTCCCTGGTGCAGTGTGTATTAAGGGGTGGGATTAAGTTACTTACTCCTGGGAGAATTTTGTGCCACTGCGTGTGCGCGGCATTCACCCCTCCCCCCCCATTGAGCTCCCTGCACTCAAACCCCCATCCTGATGAGCCCCACCCCCTGCACCACATGAGCCCCCACATCCAGATTTATTTGCTTTCCCACAGAAAAATGACTTTCTGACAGGGAATCAAAGGGAAACTGCAAGAGCAGTCACACACCACTCCCTAGCAGCTGTTTCAGGAACCCGGAGCAGCTGGCAGAGAGTTAAATCACTGCAGGGCTGGGGATATCCCAGCCAGTGGTTCCTACCCTGAGCCGGGATCAGCTGCTAGTCCCGGTGGTGCTGGAGGCAGGAGAGGACGGGACTGCCTCTTCCCCTGCAAGGAGTGGCTCGGGCTGTGTTAGACCCACCCCCAGAAACCTCCCCCAGCTGCAGGAAGCTCAGCATCCTCCCCTGCTTCCTGCCCCCATCACTCCTCAGCTCCTGGGGGGGAGGGGTCACTGTATGGGGAGCTGCTCCCCCATCCTCCCAACCCCTACATCTGGAACCTCCCTGCACCCAGACCCCCTGCCTCTGGACCCCCACCCCTGCACCCCAGACCACTCCGCACTGAGCTCCCTGCACTCAAACCCCGACCCTGAAGAACTCCACCCCATCCACCACCCTGAGACCTCACATCCAGACACCCATGCCACTGACCCCCAACTACCTGCACCCAGACCCTCACCCCAACAAGTCCCACTCCCCCAGCACCCAGACTCCCCAGCTGAGACCCCCACACCCACACCTCTCTGCCCATCCCCAACCACCTTCACTTAGAAACCCCTGCAAAATCTCATTGCCCCTGCACCTGGAATTCCCCCCGCAACAAGCCTCTGTGCATCCAGATCCCCCCACACCTAGACGCCCCACCACTGAGCTGCCTGCACCCAGACTGTCCCACACAGAACCCTCTCACCACACACCTGGATTCCCCCACACTTAGTCCCTTCAAACTTGGATCCTGCCTGGTTGAGCCTGCCTGCTCCATACCTAGTGCGCCTGGCACAGAGGGGCAGGGCCCCAGGGTGTTTCTGGGGCAGGCCCAGGCCTTGTGCTGTGTCAGGGTTGGGTGCAGCCTCACCGCTGAGTCCGTGTCCCAGAGGTGGAGGTGCAGGGTGATCTTCCAACTTCATGTAGCCAGTGGCCTGTGCTTCCCACTGCCATGATGGAGCTTCTGAATTTATTTATTGACAAATAAAACTTGCAGAATTTTAAAATACTGTGCACAGAATTTTTAATTTTTTGGTGCAGAATGCCTTCAGGAGTGAGGCTTAAGGAATACACATATGCTTGAAAAATTAACCTGTTTTTGGTGCATTCTTATCTTTTCAGTAAAATCCATTGAAAACATGGCCATGCCAGTTAGATATAATGTGTACTCAGTGAATTGGGTCTTAAATTTTGATGTGCCAGATGTTCACAAATTAACCACTGTTAAAGTTTTAATAAATGTAGCAATAAATTGACTAAAAGTGCTTAAAGTAAAACTTTCTGCACTAGCAAGACTTTTAATAAATAGGTTGTTTTGTGGGGGGGGGTTGGTAAAATTAAAAGATCAAAACAAACACTGTTTTTGTTTTTGTTTTTAAAAAGATCTTTTAGACTACCATGTGATATGGATCAGGCCCTAAACTAAGAATTGTAAACAATTAATAATGTCTGCAGGGGGGAAATAAAACCACGGATGGATTTACTGTTCACAGCCTGATACAATGAAAGCAGGCGCAATGACATAGCTTCATAATTACTGACTCTTTCCATCTCATAGAGATGAGGATTGGGACTATGATGGGGATTGAGACTATGGTGAAGAATATTGAACTGAGATCATCTCATATATTTTAGTGGCTCCATCTGTATACAAACTCAGTTCTTCAGGAAGGTGAGCAAGAAAATATATTTATCTTTTTGTAATTGCTTTCTGGCCTTTGCAATAATTTAACTGAAGAACCCCAGTAAAAACAGGTGCAAAAAGAGCTTTGGGGAAATACATCTCCACCCTCACCAGACCACGCAGACACAGCACAAAAATGTGAAAAAGACCAGAAAGAGAGAAATCTTATTTCATTTCAAGGCATGGAATGGCTGCATATGTATTAATCATACAACACAAAGGGATGAGGAAGGAATCTCCTTCATATTTAGCTGTGTCATGTATCACAAAATGGATTCAGGGCATAATGTTTTGGAGCTGAGTTTAAATGACAGCAACGGTTCAGCACTGTGGCAAAATGACTTTGTGATCTTAAAATATCAAGATTTGCTGATAATTACCTCCAAGGAGGGAGAGAAGAATAGCTGAAGGATTTACATAGCACCTGCTGTCAACCAATCTACTAAGCAGCATTGACAGTGCATGTCCTTCCTGGTGCAGGAGGGGATGACACACTACTTCCAACGAAGAAAAGAAGGAAGGATACAATAAATGGCTGAAATTAGGAGGGGTCAATGCAACCAGAGGGGAATGATGGTGTCCATATTGGAAGAGAAGGTTAAAGGACTAGAGACCCAAGTATCAACCCTGCATTGCATCAGAGAAAATGAAGACTTTCTGGACAGAAGTCAGCATTTGGTTCTGAAGGCACAACATGCTGAAGGATCAGAAAGGGCAGTGCAGAATGGGGAAGAAAATTGGCAGCATGTGATCTCCAGAAGAAGAATGAGGAGAACCTATGTACCCTCTATGCAGACAGAGTTAAGAAACCGTTCTCAGGCTCTCTGCACAGGTACTACTGCGGAGAATGATTTGGAAGAGCCATCTGAGGGAAGGGATCAGAAGGAGACCTCATCGACCAGAAGGCATGAGATGCATTGTCCTAGGGATGCGTGTTCCACGAGCACCACTCCCAAGAAGAGGAGATGGGTGGTGGTGGTCAGGGACTCCCTCCTAAGGGGGATAGAGTCATCCATCTTCTGACCAGACCAAGAGAATCGAGAAGTGTGCTGCTTGCCTGAAGCTAGAATTCAGGGTGTGATGGAGTGTCTGCCAAGACTGATGAAGCCCTTGGACCACTATCCCTTCCTACTTCTCCAAGTGGGCACCAAAGATACTGCCAAGAATGACCTTGAGCGGGTCACTGCAGACTACATGGCTCTGGGAAGAAGAATAAAGGAATTTGAGGCACAAGTTGTGTTTTCGTCCATCCTCCCTGTTGAAGGAAAATGCCCAGGTAGGGACCATCGAACTGTGGAGGTAAATGAGTGGTTACGCAGGTGGTGTCGGAGAGAGGGCTTCCTCGACTATGGGATGTTGTTCCGGGAAGAAGGATTGCTAGGAAGAGATGGGATCCACCTAACGAAGAGAGGGAAGAGTAGCTTCATGGGCAGGCTTGCTAACCTAGTGAGGAGGACTTTAAACTAGGTTCACCGGGGGACAGTGACCTAAGCCCAGGGGTAAGTGGGGAAGTGGGATACCGGGGGGAAACACAAGGAGGAAGGTGCAAGGGGGGGCCCTCCTGATTCATACTGAGAAAGCAGGGCAATCGGCTAGTTATCTTAGGTGCCTGTACACGAATGCAAGAAGCCTGGGAAACAAGCAGGAAGAATTGGGAGTCCTGGCCCAGTCGAAGAACTATGATGTGATTGAAATAACAGAGACTTGGTGGGGTAGCTCACATGACTGGAGCACTGTCATGGATGGGTATAAACTGTTCAGGAAGGACAGACGGTGGAGGAAAGGTGGAGGAGTTGCACTGTATGTAAGAGAGCAGTATGATTGTTCAGAGCTCCAGTATGAACCTGGAGAAAAGCCTGTTGAGAGTCTTTGGGTTAAGTTTAGAAGCAAGAGCAACAAGGGTGTTGTCATGGTGGGCATGTGCTATAGACCACCGGACCAGAAGGATGAGGTAGACGAGGCTTTCTTCGGACAATTAACTGAAGTTTCCAGAACACAGGACCTGGTTCTAATGGGGGACTTCAATCACCCTGACATCTGCTGGGAGAGCAATACAGCAGTGCACAGACAATCCAGGAAGTTTTTGGAGAGTGCTAGGGACAACTTCCTGGTGCAAATACTGGATGAACCAATCAGAGGCTGTTCTCCACTTGACCTGCTGCTTACATACAGGGAAGAATTGGTAGGGGAAGTAGAAGTGGGTGCAACCTGGGCAGCAGTGACCATAATATGGTTGATTTCAGGATCCTCACAAAAGGAAGAAAGGAGAGTAGCAAAATATGGACCCTGGACTTCAGAAAAGCAGACTTTGACTCCCTTAGGGAACTGATGGGCAGGATCCCCTGGGAGGCTAATAAGAGGGGAAAAGGAGTCCAGGAAACCTGGAAGTATATTAAAGAAGCCTTATTGAGGACGCAGGAACAAATCATCCTGATGTGCAGAAAGAAGAGCAAATATGGCAGGGGACCAGCTTGGCTTAACAGTGAAATCTTCGGTGAGCTTAAACACAAAATGGAAGGTTACAAGTAGCGGAAACTTGATCAGATGACTAGGGAGGAGTATAAAAATATTGCTCGAGTATGCAGGGGTGTAATCGGGAAGGCCAAAACACAACTGGAGTTGCAGCTAGCAAGGGATGTGAAGGGTAACAAGAAGGGTTTCTACAGATATGTTAGCAACAAGAAAAAGGTCAGGGAAAGTGTGGGACCCTTAGTGAATGGGGGAGGCAACCTAGTAACAGATAATGTGAAAAAAGCTGAAGTACTCAATCCTTTTTTTGACTCAGTCTTCACGGACAAGGTCAGCTCCCACATTGCTGTCCTGGGCAACACAGTATGGGGAGGAGGTGAGCAGCCCTCAGTGGTGAAAGAACAGGTTAAGGACTGTTTAGAAAAGCTGGACATGCACATGTCCATGGGTCCAGATTTAATGCATCCGAGGGTGCTGAGGGAATTGACTGATGTGATTGCAGAGCCATTGGCCATTATCTTTGAAAACTCATGGTGATCGGGGAAGGCCCCGAATGATTGGAAAAAGGCAAATATAATGCCCATCTTTAATAAAGGAAGAAGGAGAACCTGGGGAAGTACATATCGGTCAGCCTCACCTCCATCCCTGGAAAAATCATGGAGCAGGTCCTCAAGGAAACCATTTTGAAGCACTTGGAGGAGAGGAAGGTGATCAGGAACATCAACATGGATTCACCAAGGGCAAGTCATGCCTGACCAACCTGATTGCCTTCTATGATGAGATAACTGGCTCTGTGGATATGGGGAAAGCAGTGGATGTGATATATCTTGACTTTAGCAAAGCTTTTGATACGGTCTCCCACAGTATTCTTGCTAGCAAGTTAAAAAAGTATGGATTGGATGAATGGATTATAAAGTGGATTGAAGCTGCCTAGATTGTCAGGCTCAACAGGTAGTGATCAACAGCTCGATGTCTAGTTGGCAGCCGGTATCAAGCGGAGTGCCCCAGGGGCTGGTCTTGGGGCCAGTTTTGTTCAAATTCTTTATTAATGATATGGATGATGGGATGAATTGCACCCTCAGCAAGTTCGCAGATGACACTAAATTGCGGGGAGAGGTAGCTATGCTGGAGGGTAGGGATAGGGTCCAGAGTGACCTAGACAAATTGGAGGATCGGGCCAAAAGAAATCTGATGAGGTTCAGCATGGACAAGTGCAGAGTCCTGCACTTAGGACAGAAGAATCCCATGCACCGCTACAGGCTGGGGACCCACTGGCTAAGCGGCAGTTCTGCAGAAAAGGACCTGGGGATTACAGTGTATGAGAAGCTGGATATGAGTCAGCAGTGTGCCCTTGTTGCCAAGAAGGCTAACGGCATTTGGGCTGCATTAGTAGGAGCATTGCCAGCAGATCGAGGGAAGTGATTATTCCCTTCTATTCAGCACTAGTGAGGCCACATCTGGAGTATTGCATCCAGTTTCCCCCCGCCCCCCACTACAGAAAGGATGTGGACAAATTGGAGAGAGTCCAGTGGAGGGCAACAAAACCTATGAGGGGCTGGGGCACATGACTTATTGTTTAGTCTGCAGAAGAGAAGAGTGAGGGATTTGCTGGCATTCTTCAACTACCTGAAGGTGGGTTCCAAAGAGGATGGAGCTTGGCTGTTCTCAGTGGTGGCAGATGACAGAACAAGGAGCAATGGTCTCAAGTTGCATTGGGGGAGGTCTAGGTTGGATATTAGGAAACACTATCTCACTATTTCACTAGGAAACACAATTTCACTATTTCACTGGAATGGGTTACCTAGGGATGTGGTAGAATCTCCATCTTTAGAGGTTTTTAAGGCCCGGCTTGACAAAGCCCTGGCTGGGATGATTTAGTTGGGGTTGGTCCTACTTTGGGCAGAGGATTGGACTAGATGACCTCCTGATGTCTCTTCCAATCCTAATCTTCTATGATTCTATGATGCAATTAGAGGTGATGACTAAGAACAATGACCATTATTTAAAGAAAACAAAGCTACTACAACAAATTTGCTCTTCAGTAATGCCAGCATGGTTTGATATTACATAGGAAACTTTGTTCCTGTGAACTAGCTGGTCAAATTATTTGTTGCAAATAATAGTGATTTACAAAATCTATCCTTTTTTTCTGTCTGCAGATTGTTCATTTCTGATTTCTTCACTCGTATCTTTTATTTACAAATATTTAATGAAGAATTTTCAGCATTTGGTTGGTGTGCAAACAGTTCTCAGCAACAATTCACTGTTCTACACCATTAAAGTCATTGGCAGTTTTGCTACTGACTTCAGTGGGTGCAGAATCAAGCCCTATCTTGTCTTGTGTGACTGATCACCTAATTCCCATGGTATTGTTTTTGCTCAGGATGATTGAAACTTTTGAAACAGAATACTAATGAACAGTGAGCAAACAGCGCATGACACCTAATAAACTTCCAGGATGATGTAACAAAGTGGGGGATTTTCTTAATGTTTTGTATGAATATTGTGTGTGTCTCAATTTCCCCTATGTGTTGTTCAATTAACTAGGTGGTGGGACAAGGGTGTTTAATCTTTGCAGAGACCCCTACAGGATCAGGTGTGACTGCCATTGAGCTGCCTGGACTCAGACAATTGCCGGATATTTTGTAACATGAACAACTCATGGCCAGGGGCCCCACCCTCTGCAAGAAGTCAGCTGGCTATGACGAGCTGGAGAACAAATTGTTGAGTTGGAGACCAGGTGACCGGTTTTGCCTGGGAAAGACAACAAAGGAAGGAGGAGGGGCAAATGGGAATGACTTTGGGTTGACTGTTGAAAGCAGGTCAGTCTCCTGGGCTGGGTTCTCTGTGGGGGAGCAAGGGCTCTGGGCCTGACCAAGATGGATTTTGCTGTAACTTCCTGCTTTCTGTGCTAACAAAGAGCTTTTCTACACTGTGTTCCGGACAACTAATAAACCCTTTTGTTTTACAATGCTGGCTCAGAGTCATTGTTGATTGCAGAAGTTGGGGGTCCATGTCCTTTGGGGGCATGTAAGGCTTCCCCAGGTATCTTATTCAGGTGGACTCACTCTGGGGAGCTCATGGCATGAAACAGGGGTGCTGAAGGCTCCGACGTCAGTCCCAGGAGGCACTGCAGCAAAGGAGGCTTACCCTAGTGAGAGCATGCCCTGAGGGGTTGCTACACTGAAGAGAGTCCTACCTGAGATTAATTCAGAGCTGTTCTAGAGCACTGCACCTGTGCATCCAACAGGACAGATTTTCAGACAAATAATCAGGCATGTTGGAATTCATTAGGCATTGAGAACATTTTCACAAATTCACAGCTACTGTCTGAATACTCTTAAAGAACAAGACCTCACAAATTGTGACTGGCTCCTGCACCAGGCAATCTGTAGAAGGGAGCAGGCTAATTTGCCCTCTTCCACCTTAACAAATCTATATAGGAACTAGACACAATCTGCTCCACAATCATAAAATTATTTTCTTCCCACAAAAAACCCTCCAAGTAAATGGATTACCAGAGTATCTGTCTATTCATCATGGCTTATTGCGTGGGATGTAGTAATTTGCAATCTGACACTTACATCTTGATCCTGCAAGTCCTTATATGGTGTGCAAGGTTGTTGCTAATCCAGCACAAGTGTAAATGGAGGCTACCAAAGATGCAAGCAAAACTGTACGTTAGATGTAGTCCCTGCACTGTTCACTTATCTGCTCAAAGCAAACCATTTTTAAGGGAGGTGGGTTTTCTGGATAGGAAATTATAATAACTACCACCTATTGCTTGAATATGCTTCAGTTTCAGGTTGGAGGAAAAGTAGGGTGACCAGATAGAAAGTATGAAAAATGGGAATGGTGGGATGGGGGGTACAAGGCACCTATATAAGCAAAAGCCCCGAATATTGGGACTGTCCCTATAAAATCGTGACATCTGGTCACACTAAGGAAAAGTCATGGCTACTCATTACCCATTTATTTCTCATCAGCAGATTTACTGAGAGGCCACTGCAGTTATCCCTGGCTGAGATTTTTGGTTAGAGGAAGGTTTTCAATCTAAAATTCAACATCTTCAACAGTTCTGTTCGGTTTGGTTTATGGAAACAACTCCAGATTCAAAGCAGTGTAACAGAATCTGGACCTGAGTTTGGAATTCTCAGAGGTCAATAGATATGATGATTGAATACTGAGCAAAGATTTTGATATGAGAGAAAAAATAATAAGTGGATGAGCTAAACACAAATGGATACAGTTGTTCTCTTATGTGATGGTTCTATAGCATTGGCACTCTCGCCAGTCTGTATCTTTCACTTGCATTTCCTCGGGCTCAAATCTCAAAGCTACTTTTCAGCACAGCAGGCAGTAAGCTTGCCCTAATTACTGCCAGGGAAACCCAGATGCTTTTGTCAGCTTTTCAAGCAAAGAAAAAGATTACAGGCAGACACATCAACCATAGGATCAAGGATGGTTCATAAGATTTTTTAAAAATCCACTAATATTTATGTTCATTACTGACTGGAACAAATCTAAACACTGTATAAATCTGAGCCTTAACCTTATTGTTCATATATAGGCTTAATCTTCCACACTGAAAAGAAAAATACAAATGCAGTCAATTTAAGAGTTGGTTACTATAACGAGCCCTTTTCATGTGATTTGAGTGGATACAAGATATTGACCATAAACCGATATAAAACTATTATACTGGCTTTTCATTTTAATGTGATCTGTGTCTGCCTGCTAGAAAGAAATGGCTAAGACAATAATGAAGGAGGGCCCACTCCTGCTGTCGCTGATGTGAAGGTTAAATCTCATTGTCTTCAATAGAATGGAAGATTCAAGCCCCAAAAATGCAGCCCTTCAGCTACAGAAGAATTTTGAATAGAATAATGGTAATTACTATTTCCCACATTTTGAAATTAGATGGCAAGGGCCCTGCATTTTTTTTCAAATTCAATTTCAGAAGCATTTAACCAGTTCAGGTTAAGATGGAGGAACATATACCATTCCAGCTTTTTATCTAATGTTAGCGGCAGAAGCCAATGACTGTCATAACTGATTTCAACAGCATATTGCAGCCAGCACAATCAACTATCACCATACAAACACAATTACATTTTCTCACATAAGATGGAAAAACCCCTGTTTTTGGAGAGAATTAACCCTGTGGCTTTACCTAGTCCAGTTTCTTTTGTTCAGCTAATGTGTAACATTAACAGTGATAATGTTTAATCATATATTTAAGGATTCCTGCAAATTTTTGTTTTGAAAAATCTGTAACCATTTTCTGAAATATATTTCATATTATGATGTAGGCCTGGTCCACACATAGTAGTGTTGTACACTTGTGGGAGGAAATCAATAGAGCACTGGCATGTGCTACCAGAGACCTGAGTTCTATTCCTTGCTCTGCTACTGAGAGACTTTGGGCAAGTCTTTGTGCCTCATTTTTTTTCTTCTGGATAACGATACCAACCTCCTTTGTAAATCCCCACTTTGAGATCTACTGATGGAAACTACTGTATAAGAGTTAGCTAAACATAGTATTATTGTTATTGTTCCAGTTAGGGGTGTGATTATTAAGGAAATAGTTAAATCAGTACAACTACCAGTGTGGATGTAGTTATCCTGGTATAACTATGCCCACTTCCCCAGCATACCCTATCCCCCTTCCCTTACAGGAATAGGCTATTATAGTATAAGAATATTTATAGCAGTATAACCTGGGCAGAAGGCAGGGACAAGATGATGGTTATTAATTATACTTGTGTGCAGATTAGCCCATATACTGAATAATAACAACAAATGGCTTCAATTTAATGTTCAAGAAGTAACAGAACGGAATTCAATTAGAAAACTGTGCTGCAGACTGAACATAGCCAACACATGACAGAACCATATTGAAGGGAGGACTCTGCTTTCCAATTGCTTTTATTGCCGCAAATAAATTAATTGATTTCATTAAAGTCACTCCCGAGTTATGTTGGAGTAACCAAGTGCAGAATTTAGCCCTAAATGCCTGATCATTGATATCTGTCAAAAGACAACTATAGTAACACAGTATTCTGCTCAGAACAGTTCACGTTTAACTGTGACAACTGCAATCAAAGAGGTTTACTGTCATTGTGAATATCACTGCTTTGTAACTACCGGCTCAGCAACACCAAACATTTTAATTTTCCTTACACAGATTTATCTGTCTCCTTGGTGTTGGTGGTTAAAATCTACACTACATCTTCATTTAAGCTCTTGTTTCCACTAAAAATCATAACAGCATGTTCCTCTAATCTTCTATGCTGTCACTATTTTAATTTACTACCTGTCTTATCACAGTTTAGTACATGTTTGGTGAAAGCCTTTTCAAAACACACGAAGTCCCTTCATTTCCTTAGAAGAGCCAGTCCAACATGAAAACAGAATTTTATGGTCCACATTCTCTTCTCAGTTACACCGGTGCACAATACTGAAGTCAATAGAGGTGCACCGGTGTAACTGAGACTAATTTAGTCTGATGCATAAAGCATTCATTAAAGCAGTGCTATTTGTTTAATTAAAGTAAAGGATCTGTTATGCTTTCTATTTTTTTTAATTTGTTCACAACTAGGATAATATGTGTTTCTGATCCAACCCTCAGAATACATGACAGATAGATAGATAGATAGATAGATAGAATTAGCAGTTTGGCTGCTTTTGAGTTGTAATGATACAATGCTGTTTTGCACTCCTACAATAGTTTTTCTTTTGTTTATTTGTTTTTTCTAGGGGAAAGGGCATCACAATATTAGGACACTGCATGGTTCATCTCAGGGCAAAGAGCTATAACATTTTTTACCTCTAGCTTGGTGATTAAAATCCAGCCCAGATGGAAGGTGACTGAAAATTATTACTATCTGATGTCTGTTTGATCACCTGTGTGCAATCAGTTTGGTGATCTCACTCCAAATCCCAGAGGAGAAGTATCCACATCACAAAATCCACCACCATTAGCAATACATGGCACCCTTGCTGCTGGCAGTCTCAAAGGCAAAAGCAAGGATTGAATTACTAAAGCAGAATAAACTATTATTCTCCCAGTTTCCCCTCAAGGTTGGGGAACATGGGTATGGTCATGAGAGCTCCACCCAGATGTGAATGATGCTAAAATTTACAAAACTGACCATAGTAGATTGTCAGAGCTCATCTAAATACCTGAAATAATCATTCCTTTACACTAGTTAAAGTAGATGTGTTTTATTTGCTAACATCTGACAACTTCATCAGCTCCATTAGTGCTGATTGGGCTATAGAATACTCTGAGATGGTTAACTTATCTTATTTGTCTCACAAACCAGGTGATCTCAAAGCTTCTTCATTGTGTGGACCTTGTCTTGATAAAGAGACTGCCTTAGGGACCACTGTCCCTCTCATTCATGATTACACAGACTGCTGCCCCTCCCAAATGTGACAGTATAATACCTCTGGGGCAACTGAAGCAATAGCTTACATGGAAAAGTGGTATCTGGAAAGTATTTCTATATTCTTAACTATCTTTAATGTGATGTAGCAGCTGGAAACAAGGAGAGCCAGCATAATGTAACCAGCCAACTATCTGTGGATCACCAGCAAATTTTCCATGGACCACAGACCACAATTAGGGAAACACTGTAATTATTAATTACCTATTTTAGACCACTGGGTTAACGTACATCACATGCAGTAAATCTACAGAAATATGTTTTAAAATTTTGATTGTGAATTGGTTGGGAAATTAAACAAAGCACTCATTTAACATTCTGTTTCAAAATGAATGATTCACATAGTGGAATCATGGCTCATATCAGGGCTGGCTCCAGCATTTCTGCTGCCCCAAGCAAAAAAAAAGAAAAGAAAAAAAAGCCGCCATCGCGATCGGCGGCAGCAATTGGGGAAAAAAAAAAAAAAGCCGCAATCGGCGGCGGCAGTTCAGCGGCAGGTCCTTCGCTCCTACAGGGAGTGAGGGACCTGCCGCCCCCGAATTGCCGCAGGTGCCGTCCCTCTCCCTTGGCCGCCCCAAGCACCTGCTTGTTAAGCTTGTGCCTGGAGCCGGCCCTGGCTCATATCATGACTTAATTGCAAAAAAAAAAAAAAAAAAATCTTTCTGTGTGAGAGACTGAGTGAGAGAGAAGGAGAGTTTAGTGTCTATAAAAGGTTTCAGACTTCCCCTCTATTTGACCATGATTCAGGTACTACATGGCATGGGAACTGGCACTGCTAAATTCCCCACTTGGTTCCTGATTCAGGAATGGACTGAAACACTTAGTTAAATACATCTCCATTTCAGCATGTGCTTAAAATCACACATGTCGTTAGGTGCTGCCCTGAATGAGAATGTTTTCCTGAACTGGGGCCATAGTGCACTAATGGAAGACAGCATATGGCTTAATCATCAACATGTGGATTTTAATTCCTTTTTACATGACTGTAAGTAAGCAAAAGGATTTCAGCTACTACAACCTGCATCTAGGTAATACAGTATTAAAACTCTGTCTTAATATACATCTCTGTAAGCAAATCCATGCAGACATAGTGATCTTAACCTAAGCTACTGGGCCTTTTCTACTCTTAAACCACTGTGAGTTAAGGTCAGAATGTCAACCTAGATTTTCACTCTCTCTATTTCCCTGCTTTTGTAGGTGTATGCCCTGATCAGCATTACCTGATTTAAGTTCCTGGATAGAGTTTCTATAGATCACTCACCTTTTAATCTAATATCCTTAAAGGCTTGCTGAATGTCTTTTGCCTTGTCTGTCTAGTTTACATTGATATTGGTTCCAGCCTATTTCTGTGGACAGGCTTTGCCAGGGTTTCTGAGTGAAAACCTGCCACCTACCTCTTCCCTATCTGGCTAATCATTGTGGCTGGGATTTTCAAAAGGAGTCTGGGGGGGAATTAGGCAGCTAAATCTCTTTGAAATTCCATGGAATTCCAGGAAGCTCCATTTGTCAGATCCCCATGGATGGCACAATACCTTGCATAATTCAACTGGGGAGTGCCATTATGTCAGGAAATTGAATCGACAATGGGTGGAAGCATTGGGATAGATGGGATCCTGACATACCCAAGGGTCAGCCATTTGCTTCCTGTGTGTTATTCCTGCTCTACAGCACAGTGATGTAAAATGTATTCCCAGATATGAGGAGCAGAGTCTGAGCATGGCCAAATCCTTGATCCAGCATGCCACTACAAATACAGAGTGATGCATTGTGTCCTGCCTTGTATTGTCCTAAACTCCAACTGGGATATGTCCCACACGGGCATGGTTTTAATAAAATCTCTGTAATTGAATCATCACCTTAACCATCATTTTGAGTTGCACAATTTACAGATGGCAAAGTCCCATTAAGTCACCTAGCCCAGTGCTTCTCAAAGCCAGGAGGGCTGGGCCGGTTTGTTTACCTGCTGTGTCTGCAGGTTTGGCCGATCGCGGCTCCCACTGGCCGCGGTTCGCCGCTCCAGGCCAATGGGGGCTGCGGGAATCGGCGTGGGCTGAGGGATGTGCTGGCTGCCCTTCCTGCAGCCCCCATTGGCCTGGAGCGGTGAACCATGGCCAGTGGGAGCCGCGATTGGCTGAACCTATGGACATGGCAGGTAAACAAACCGGCCCGGCCCGCCAGGGGCTTTCCCTGAACAAGCGGCTGACCAGCTTTGAGAACCACTGACCTAGCCCATTTTTGTCAGTCCAGGATTTAAGAGTGGTAAACATGACATGACTCTTACAGAGTTTAACATTAAGTTAAAATGGAGTACTACCATTTTACAGTACTAATGCTCTTGAAATGTCTGGCAATACCTCCACCTAATAAGATTAACAATTTTACTGAGCGTTCAGAATTACCATTTTAATATTGTTATAAAAAGGAAATAAAATTGCCATATGGGGAAATTATCATGTCAGACATCTGCTAACTCCCTTTTATGGAAAAAAACACAGTACTAGAGTATATTACATTCACAGGGTAAGCAAATCTGACAGCCACTTTTAATATATCAAGATATGAAATTAAATACTTTCCCTCTCATAGTAGGACTTCTTTAGAAGTTTATAGCATCCATATTATATTGAATAAATAGACAAAACCCTTTCTATTTCTGTATGGTATTCTAAATTTTTTTGCAAAGGTTAGATATGAGAGGTCTTCTGTGATTAAGAAGCAGATATCCCCTTGTCCTCAGTTCTGTAGGGGAAATGTTACAATACTTGCTGCCTTTATCTCTGATGCTGTGCTACAGTGTCATATTTTTATAAAATCCCTGGATGAATAATTCCAGAAAACATTTCCACTAACATCATTATCACATGGATGTCCAAGACACTGGTATACATGAAGTATATTGTTACATCAGGTCAATAACATATGCAGGGGCAGTACTATAATACTCATCCTACTGTAGTTACATTAGTTCATACCAAGGATAAGTGACATTTTGCTCCAACACCTGAAAGCATAGTATTTTCATATATAAACACACGTGCATGTGTGTATATTTGCTGGAAGCCAGTATCTTATAACTGTGAACTTATTGTTAATAAATTCAATGCATTTGTGGTATGGTATACACAGGCATTGGTCATGATTATATATGGATTAAACCAATTAAACAGAAACTCCACTGGATCTAGGTAAGTATGTTCAAATTGCAGAGTCCCAGACCTCTGGGAGCCTGGAATTAAACAACTAAGACTCAGTATTATTTTAAGGAATTATCAGCTTTATTGAACACATTCTGTCTAGTTGGAACTCTACAAAATATTAAGTAATGCTTCCAAAGGCATGCCCAAGTGTACTCGAAGACTAGTGTAAAGATTTGGAGGCTGTCTCTATGATGGTTGTTCCAAAGATCTGGGCAGAAGTACAGGGAGTAATGTGGGGACAGTCTTTCCAGAACACAGCACTTGCTAACACCTATAATCTGTGAAAGCGATATAATGAATAGAGCAGGCCAGGAAACAAAAGTTCTGCTTCAGAAAAAAATTGAGGTTTGGACTTTTGTTTTCATTCTGATGTGAATGAAAAGAAGACCTTTGGAAATTTTTTGCAAAAAAACCCACAACAACCTATGGAGAGAGAAAGACACCTCGAAATAGCTAGTAACCTAGCAGTGAGGGCACTCACTTGCCTGATTAAGAACAGGGACTTGAACCTGGGTCTCCCACATTCATAACCACCAGGCAATACGGCCAGTTTCTCTTTCTCTCAATCTCTCATACTGGAGCTGTTCCATTTGTATAAATATTAAATATTTACTGGGCCACAGAACAAGAGATTGATGTGATAGACTGGTGGTTGTGGTTAGAGGAATCTGCGGGTATGTGGGAAATGTAGGTTCAATTCCCAGCACCAAAACAGGCAGAGCAGGACCTTGAACCCAAGTGTAATGTACCCCAGGTGAGTACCCCTACCAAAAAGCTATTTGACAGTCTCTCTAGCTCATGATACTCAATCCTTGACCTTAGAAATCTTCCTCACTGAAGTTTCCTTGAAATAGAGATGTTTCCACAAAAATTTTCAATTTCATCAAAATGCTATTTCCTGACAAAAAATTGTCAGTTGAAAAATTCCAGACCAGATCTCATTATGAAGAGAGTTTGCTTTTTTGCTTTTAAATCATTGGGGATTTTGCCATTGGCTACAATTGCACCAGGATTTCACCCAGGATGTTTATAATTTTATCACAGAGTGTAATTCTCAAGGTAGACACTAATGCCCTGGAAGAACTCTGAAAAAAAGATATGGGTGTAATTTAAAATATGGGTGGGTTCTACACCAGCTCCCCCCCAACTTGACTATATTTATTTTTTAAAAGGTGTGTAGGGGTGTGTGTGTCAGAATAAGTCAATTTCTCTATTTTGAAATATGAGTATATATTTATAATATTATGCTGGTTGTTGGGTGAAACCTCATTAAAGCTGGTGGGTGTGATAGCCACCCTTCATTCAGGATAAATGTAAGAAGCAAAGTTCCTTTTGACATTAGATAGCTGAAACTATAGGAGCCATTGCCCAAACACAGGCCTCATTCAAGGCTGGACAGGAGCTGAGCTATGTGGGTGGAGGGGTTTGATTGAGGGCTGAATGCAAAGCAGAGGTCTTGCCACTGTTTTGGTGGAGATATGCGTGTGAGTGTAAGAAAGAGAGCAAGAGAGAGCAAACATACCCAAAAGCCTCACAGAAGCAGACAGAGAGGGCAGCCAAAAATCCAAGGACAGCCAGAGAAGCACTTGCAACATGACCCTGAGAGAAAGCTGAGAGAGAGCTTTTTGAGTAGAGTGCTGGCTGAAAAAAGAGGCTTGGAATACTGAGCAAGGAAATCGTCTTCTATTATTTGAATCCTACTCTGTTCAGGGAAACAGGACTTTATATACTGTACAGAATTATATCAAAGAAATATCCAGATCCGTCATCAATCTCTCTTTCTAATGAAAATAATCAGCAAGACTCCAAATATTGGTGAACCACTAAGGTTAAAAATAGTAAAAATAATATAATAAAATATAATAACTTAGAACATTTTGTTTCTTCCTGATTCTAATCCTTCAAGTCTGCCCCCTCCTCTGATGCCATTTCTGTTTACGACATCTGAAAACCGATCCCTGCAGCTAAAAAAACCCAAACAAACCCTACAGGAACCAGAAAGCCATGGGGCTAGTAGGAGAGGACAGGCATTCATGACTACAGCTGGATAGGAATTTTTTGACAATGTAATTTTTCACTAGAAAATGTCGATTTGTTGAAAACAAAACTTTTCTATCTTTATCTCTGGGAACTCATACGGCTTTCATCACCATAGTATCTGACCACCTCACAATCCTTAGTGGATTTCATCTTCAAGTCACAGCACTACTGTGGGGTAGATATTATCTCCATTTTACAGGTGGGGAACTGAGTCAGAGAGAAATTAAGTGAGTTGCCAGTTGCCCAAGACCTGAACCCAGGTCTCTGAGTTTTCTATCTACTAGACTGTCCTTCCTAGCCTGGACATTAGATAAGTACCTCCTGATGTCCAATGAGACAGAGAGAGAGAGAGAGAGAGCAGGAGGAGAACAGAAGAATGTAAGAACAGCCATACTGGGTCAGACCAAAGGTCCATCCAGCCCAGTATCCTGTCTACCAATGGTGACCAATGCCAGGTGTCCCAGAGGGAGTGAACCTAACAAGTAATGATCAAGTGATCTCTCTCCTGCCATCCATCTCCACCCTCTGACAAACAGAGGCTAGGGACACCATTCCTTACCCATCCTGGCTAATAGCCATTAATGGACTTAACCTCCATGAATTTATCTAGTTCTCTTTTAAACCCTGTTATAGTCCTAGCCTTCACAACCTCCTCAGACAAGGAGTTCCACAGATTGACTGGGTGCTGTGTGAAGAAGAACTTCCTTTTATTTGTTTTAAACCTGCTGCCAATTAATTTCATTTGGTGGCCCCTAGTTCTTATATTATGGGAACAAGTAAATAACTTTTCCTTCTTCACTTTCTCCACACACTCATGATTTTATATACCTCTATCATATCCCCCTTAGTCTCCTCTTTTCCAAGCTGAAAAGTCCTAGCCTCTTTAATCTCTCCTCATATGGGACCCGTTTCAAACCCCTAATCATTTTAGTTGCCCTTCTCTGAACCTTTTCTAATGCCATTATATCTTTTTTGGATGAGGAGACCACATCTGTATGCAGTATTCAAGATGTGGGCATACCATGGATTTATATAAGGGCAATAAGATATTCTCCATCTTATTCGCTATCCCTTTTTGAATGATTCCTAACATCCTGTTTGCTTTTTTGACTGCTGCTGCACACTGGACGTCTTCAGAGAACTATCCACGATGACTCCAAGATCTCTTTCCTGATTAGTTGTAGCTAAATTAGCCCCCATCATATTGTATGTATAGTTGGGGTTATTTTTTCCAATGTACATTACTTTACATTTATCCACATTACATTTCATTTGCCATTTTGTTGCCCAATCACTTAGTTTTGTGAGATCTTTTTGAAGTTCTTCACAGTCTGCTTTGGTCTTAACTATCTTGAGCAGTTTAATATCAGCTGCAAATTTTGCCACCTCAATGTTTACCCCTTTCTCCAGATCATTTATGAATAAGTTGAATAGGATTGGTCTTAGGACTGACCCTTGGGGAACACCACTAATTACCCCTCTCCATTCTGAAAATTTACCATTTATTCCTACCCTTTGTTCCCTGTCTTTTAACCAGTTCTCAATCCATGAAAGGATCTTCCCTCTTATCCCATGACAACTTAATTTACGTAAGAACCTTTGGTGAGGGACCTTGTCAAAGGCTTTCTGGAAATCTAAGTACACTATGTCGACTGGATCCCCCTTGTCCACATGTTTGTTGAACCCTTCAAAGAATTCTAATAGATTAGTAAAACATGATTTCCCTTTACAGAAACCATGTTGACTTGTGCCCAACAATTTATGTTCTTCTATGTGTTTGACAATTTTATTCTTTACTATTGTTTCAATTAATTTGCCAGGTATTGACGTTAGACTTAAGTTGGTAAGTTGGGCCTCTATTATGGTATCTTTGAAAAGTGTCCATGCAGCTTGCAGGGATTTCACTCTAGTCACTGTACCTTTTAATTTCTGTTTAACTAACATCCTCATTTTTGCATAGTTCGCCTTTCTGAAATTAAATGCCACAGCGCTGGGCTGTTGAGGTGTTCTTCCCACCACAGGAATGTTAAATGTTATTATATTATGGTCACTATTTCCAAGCGGTTCTGATATAGTTACCTCTTGGACCAGATCCTGCGCTCCACTCAGGATTAAATCGAGAATTGCCTCTCCCCTTGTGGGTTCCTGTATCAGCTGCTCCAAGAAGCAGTCATTTAAAGTATTGAGAAATTTTGTCTCTGCATTTTGTCCTGAGGTGACATGTACCCAGTCAATATGGGGATAATTGAAATCCCCCACTATTATTGAGCTCTTTATTTTGATAGCCTCTCTAATCTCCTTTAGCATTTCATCGTCACTATCACTGTCCTGGTCAGGTGGTTGATAATAGATCCCTAGTGTTATATTCTTATTAGAGCATGGAATTATCCATAGAGATTCTATGGAACATGTGGATTCATTTAAGATTTTTACTTCATTTGATTCTACATTTTCTTTCACATATAGTGCCATTCTCCTCCCATCACTCCCCCCGCACGACCTGTTCTGTCCTTCCAATATATTTTGTACCCCGGAATGATTGTGTCCCATTGATTGTCCCCTCTCCACCAGGTTTCTGTGATGCCTATTATAAATCAATATCCTCCTTTAACACACGGCACTCTAGTTCACCCATCTTATTATTTAGACTTCTAGCATTTGTGTACAAGCACTTTAAAACCTTGTCACTGTTTATCTGTCTGCCCTTTTCTGATGTGTCAGATTCTTTTTTATGTGAATGTTTCTCGTGTGGTCTGGCCCATACTTTATCCTCTTCCATCCTCTCCTCCTGACTAAAACCTAGAGAATCTCTATCAATAGACTCTCCTCTAAGAGAAGTCTCTGTCCGATCCACGTGCTCCTCTGCAGCAATCGGCTTTCGTCCATATCTTAGTTTAAAAACTGCTCTGCAACCTTTTTAATGTTAAGTGCCAGCAGTCTGGATCCACTTTGGATTAGGTGGAGCCCAATCTTCCTGTACAGGCTCCCCCTATCCCAAAAGTTTCCCCAGTTCCTAATAAATCTAAACCCCCTCCTCTCTACACCATCATCTCATCTCTACACCATGATCTCATCCACGCATTGAGACTGAAGCTCTGCCTGCCTACCTGGCCCTGTGCGTGGAACTGGAAGCATTTCTGAGAATACTACCATACAGGTCCTAGATTTCAGTCTCTTTCCTAGCAGCCTAAATTTGGCCTCCAGGACATCTCTCCTACTCTTCCCTATGCCATTGGTACCTACATGCACCACGACCACCGGCTCCTCCCCAGCACTACACATAAGTCTATCTAGATGCCTCAAGAGATCCGCAACCTTTGCACCAGGCAGGCAAGTCACCATACGGTTCTCCCGGTTATCACAAACCCAGCTATCTATGTTTCTAATGATCAAATCTCCCATTACTAACACCTGCCTTTTCCTAATGACAGTGCGAGAGGATACCCCAACATCATCTGAAAGGAGGGTCCCAACTATGGGAAGGTTTCCCTCTGCTCCCGTTGACTGCTCTCCTTCCCTGAGCCTTTCATCCTCATTAACAGCACAGGGGCTGTCTGACCGGAGGTGGGACAAATCTACAGAGAGCCTCATCAACGTACTTCTCTACCTCCCTTAGCTCCTCCAGTTCTGCCACCCTGGTCTCCAAAGCCCGTACGCGGTCTCTGAGAGCCAGGAGCTCCTTGCACGGAATGCACACATACGCCACCCGCTTACAGGGCAGGTAATCATACATGCTACACTGAGTGCAATAAATAGGATAGCCCCCACTGTGCTGATGGGCTTCTGCCTGCATTCTCTCCTACAGCTACCTAGGTTAATTATAGGGTTTTTGTTTAAATCAATAAGTTTTGATTATAGTTTAGTTTAAAGGTTTTAAAGAATGACAAGTGTACCTCGCCCCCTTCCCACTCCTCTTCCAAACTCCCTCTTGAAACTCGCTGTTTACAAAGCTCCCTGGTCACTTGCTCACAGCTTTATAAAGCCCTGGCCTTCCTGATAGCCCCGCCCCCCTGACTAAGGCTCAGCCAATGAACAGTGGCTTCTAGATTTCAAACCTAGAAAGATGGCTAAAGAGAGTGGCTGTGATAGATCTGTGAGCCAATTTCAATATGGGTCTGTGTGATGGGGTGTGCATACACTGCACTGGAGAAGAGGGGGTTAACCCCACACCATGGGTGGTGGAAGTCCCGCCCCACAGACGTGCTGGGCATGCTCCAACTACTGCCTCAGTATAAAAGGGAGCAGCCCAGCTCATACTAGGCTAACTGCTGGAGGGGAAGGATCTTGGGCGGAGGCTTCAGCCGAAGAGCCATCACAGCCTTTGCCTGCAGGAACCAGAGACCGTGAGAGCCAGACCGGAGGGCTGCAGCTGACAGAGCTGCAGGGAATCACCTGCACTGTGGAGCCCAGGAACCACGATGCTCAATGGACTACAACGCCTGGAAACGCGGTAGGAAGTGACCCAGGGAGGGTGCACGAGTGGTCCTCACCGGAGTGAGGTCAGCATGTTTCGGTGGGAGTCTCTGCTGACTCAGTGGCAGACCACTCCGCCACTATCAGGGCCTCCTCCCCAGATACTGGCCATTGGGCCTCACTGCCCCACGTCTAGGCGCTGCGATATTTATTCTCGCCATTGGGTCGCACTGCCCTGTATCTGAAGGCTGTTATATTGACACTGGCCATTGGACCTCACTGCCCCATGCCTAGGGGCTATGATGGTGACTCCGGCCATTGGGCCTCATTACCCCATACGAGAGGACTATTATATGGACCCTGGCCGCTAGGCCATATTGTCCTGTGCCTGAGGGCAGTTATATTGACTCTATCCACTAGACCGTGCTGCCCTGTATGCAAGAGCCGCTGGAATTAATTCTGGCAGCTAGGCCGCACTGCCCTGAACGCAAGGACTGCCGTAATTGAGACTCTGGCCGCTAGGCTGCACTGACCCTAATGCAAGGACTGATAGAAAGCCTAGAGGCTGTCGGGGAGCCTGTAACAGCAGTGGTATCACAATATTGCCCCGCTCCAAAAGGGGGATGGGGTGTGCATACCTCACGACAGCCTACCTGAAAGTAACGCTCTCCCTATTTATCTATGGATACACACTGTCCAGCCTTTTTCTTATCTGCTGGAGGTATGGGGTGTGCATACCCCACAACACATGGTGGAAAATGCAGGCAGCAATTGGGCCCTGCTGAAAGGCCGCAGGGGAAAGAGATTATTATTAAAGTAATCCTCCCTCACCTGCCTGCTTGTTGCTCTGCCCAAGATGGAGACCAAGATGATTTTGAAATGGATGCTGGAAAGTCAGCAACAGGCAACCCAGCAGCAGCAACATCAGGCTCAGCTAATGCAGCAGATTGCTAGTCAACACCAACTCCAGATGACCCAGCATCAGGAGCAGCAGCAGCTGCTTCAAGAGTTGGTTATCTAGCACCAGACCCAACAAGAATACCTGATACAGCAAATGGCTGTGTTGATGCGCCCGACCAGCGTGCCGAACCCCAGCTTAGTTGAACAGGACCTGGGGGCTCTTCCCCCCGGTCTGCCAATATGACTGTGAAAAATGGGACCTAGTGATGTCCCCGAGGCATTTTTGGTAACTTTCAAATGGGTAGCCACCACCGCCGGGTGGCCACCAGAGCACTGGGTTACCCTGTTAGTGCCCTACCTGACAGGGCCATCCTAGGCGGCCTACTGGGGGTAAGACCCACAAGACGCCCTAGTATATGAGAGACTGAAGGCTGCCATTCTGGACCAGACAGGAATCAACCCTGACATGTAGCAATGGCACTTCCGCCAAGAAAGATACCCATAGGGGGCTAGGCCCTGGGTGGTAGCCCAATGTCTGAGGGACAACACCTGGTGATGGTTGGAGCCAGAAAAATGGCCGGGGGATCAAGTAGCAGAGACTGTTGTCCTTGAGCAGTTTATCCAGATCCTCCTGGGTGGAGGGAAGGAGTGAGTACAGCGGCAGCGGCCAACAATAGTGGCAGAGGCCGTAGAACTAAGGGAGGACAACTTGATGGCTGATGGGCTGGAGAAACGGCCACGGAAGCCCAGGATTCCAAGAAGGAGGGATGAACCAGCTGGGGGGAGCTTTTGCAAAATAGACCCAGGGGAATCACGACTTCTCTCCCGACCACCAGCTAAGCTCCCAACTCTTGAATGCAGGTGCCCGATCAGCTGGATCCAAACCAACAGGGAAGGAGACCCTCAGGAGGGACAGAGTTCACTGAAGGAGGACTCCAGGACTGGGGGAACCCATGATCATTGCTGGGAATGTGGCCAAAAGGGGCACTTTCAGAAAAACTGCCCCTACATGAATTGTATTTATGGGCAGGTCTGCATAGCTGGCCCTCAGGCCAGGAGAAAGAGTCTGGAAAAACTCATAGTACCAGTTCGGGTGGAAGGAATCTGCACAAAAGCCTTAGTAGACTCGGGCTGTAGTCAGACAATTATTCGGCGGGGACTTGTTCCCAACCTTGAACTCTCTGGGGCAAGTATACATCTTCAGTGTATCCATGGGGATATACAGCCTTATTCCACCTCAATAGATTTGAGATCTATTGCCGGGAAGAAACACTTCATGTTGGCGTGGCTCCCAGGTTAGCCTACCCCGTGGTGTTGGGACGAGACTGGCCGGAATTTTGGGAAATATTGTGAGACCACAGCTGACAACCTCTGGGAGGAGGAGATGCAGGATCAACAAGGGGGGAACAGTGATGTTCAAAAAATATTGCAAAAAAAAAAAAATCAATAAAGAACCATTATGGGTATAAAGAGAGAAAGGGAATTCAAAGAAATATTGATTGCAGGTAGTATGCTATTTTTAATATAAGAATCATAATCCACATTTTTCAAATTATTAGAGCTCATTAAAGAATTTGGAGGTGTATCAAATTATAGAACCAACTGGGAGAAATCTGAGGCAATGTCAATATCTACATAAGCTAGAGTACCAACTTTGAGGATCAGAATTTTAAGTGAGCACCAAATAAGATCAAGTACTTCAGGATCACACTAGCAGATTGAAAGAAATAAAATAAAAATAAAAAAAAAGTATTGAGTCATTAAAGAGAAATATAGGGAGCTTATAGCACGGGAAAAGTAAACTTGCCTAAATGGAATGTACTTGGTATAACTAACTCATTATCTACCTACCTCCCAAGAGTTATTTCATAAAAGTGGACTAGCAGTACTCTGTGAAACAATCATGCCTGAGAATTAGGTCTTACTCCTAAAACTACTAAATAAAAAAAGGTATGTTTCACAGGTAACTTACTGCTAGGCTGCAGTCTTCAGAGGATATATGTGGATAGGCTAAATGTTGGTAAATGTTGATTTAACTGTACATACACAAACTAACAAAAATATTTTCATCAGTGATAATAGAAATTTACAGATGGCAAAGTAAGAAAAATGCTGCTTAAGAACTTAAAAGAGTTTGACTTATGGATATTTACTTTGTATATTTTGACAAGTGGTGTTAACAAAAAAGCTATAACCAGGGTCGGCTCTAACTTTTTTGCCACCTCAGGCAAAAAAGAAGAGCGCCCCCCCGCCGTCACACCCCCCCCCCCCCGCAGAGTGCCGCGCCTTGCCTAGCCTCGCCGGGCCGGCCAAACCCCCCGAGCACCACGCTGGGCCGGCCAAACCCCCGGTCCCCCCGAGCGCCGCGCCTCGCCTCGCCGGCCAAACCCCCGCCCCCCGAGCATGGGGCTGGCCAAACCCCCCCTCCCCCCCCGAGCGCCGCGCTGCCCCGCCAAAACCCCGGAGCGCCGGGCTGCGCCGCCGAATCCCGATATAACACGAATTCAGATATAAAAAAGCAGTAAAGCAGTGCTCCGAGTGGGGGGGGGGGGGCAGGGCTGGCACTCTGGTGGATCAAAGCAAGTTCAATATAACGTGGTTTCACCTATAACGCAGTAAGATTTTTTGGCTCCTGAGGACAGCGTTATATCGAGGTAGAGGTGAATTATCTGTTGAAATTATAAAAATATAAAATTCAAATTCTTCCAAGCCTATATATGTGCATCATGTGTATATACTCACATATTTACATAATATGTATACATCCTCTGAAGTCTGCAGTAACCTGAGAATCATTCACGTTCATAACTTTAAGGCTGCTGAAATGAGAATCTGCGCTGTATTTGCTGCAGCAGCAGGAATTGAAAACTAGATTTCAGTACATTGGCTGTGCTCCAAGCATTGCAGCACACACAACTTCATCTATGTGGCCACATCGGTGGTAGTAATTGGGTTACTATCCTCTATAAGTAGAGAACAAGAGAATCACTCTTGAGCCAGTCTGGCATTCCAACCAGCAGAGGGAAGTGGTACACATACCTATTATGAGAGGGCAAAAAGACATATTTTATTAGTATTTATATTGTAAGTAAGAAGCTATGTGGGATAAGGACCAAAAAAATAAGACTTGCATAATGCCCTGACCAAAGGAAATGGTGAATTGAAATGATCAAACTTTAGCATGTAACATAGCTTCTCAGTTAATGCCAAAGGGACTGACTGCTAATCAGGGCTGGCGCTAATCAGGGCGGTCGCCTAGGGCTCCAGGATTTGGGGGGGCGGCATTTTGCCGCCCTTGGCGGCAATTCTGCGGCGGGTCCTTCACTCACTCTGGGACCCGCCGCCGAAGTGCCCCGAAGACCGGGAGCGTGGAAGGACCCCCTGCCGCAGAATTACCGACGACGACCTGGAGCATAGAAGGACCCCCGCCTAGGGCGCCAAAAACCCTGGTGTCGCTCCTGCTGCTAATCCATTTACTTTGACTGGCTAACAATGGCTCTCAGCCACAGTACAAAGGTTTGCATACTGTACAGATACTAAGAAATAGTGCAAATCAGACCTTCTCAGCCAGTCAAGATGAGAAAATGCATAATGGAGAAGTAAACATACAGTTATGGATCACTAACTGTACTGCATCACCATACTTCAGTTGGTTGAAACAATCGAATTTCAGTATAATCCTGAAATAATTATATTTGTTTAATCTGAGGGACATTGAGAGAGAACAGATGAAGGATATGGAATATTTAGCAGGAAACAAACATTGGTTGATACTAGGGCTGTCAATTAATTGCAGTTAACTCGCGATTAACTCAAAAAAATTAATCTCGATTAAAAAAATTAATCGCACTGTTAAACAATAGAATACCAATTGAAATTTATTAAATATTTTTGGATGTTTTTCTACATTTTCAAATATATCGATTTCAATTACAACACAGAATACAAAGTGTACAGTGCTCACCTTATATTATCTTAGATTACAAATATTTGCACTGTAAAAATGATAAACAAAATAAATAGTATTTTTCTATTCACCTCATACAAGTACTGTAGTGCAATCTCTTTATCATGAAAGTGCAACTTACAAATATAGGTTTTTTTTTAAATAACTGCACTCAAAAAGAAAACAATGTAAAACTTTAGAGCCTACAAGTCCACTCAGTCCTACTTCTTGTTCAGCTAATCGCTAAGAGAAACAAGTTTGTTTACATTTATGGAAGATAATGCTGCACACTTCTTAATTACAATGTCACCTGAAAGTGAGAACAGGTGTTCGCATGACACTGTTGTAGCCAGCGTCGCAAGATATTTACATGCCAGATATGCTAAAGATTTATATGCCTCTTCATGCTTCGGCCATCGTTCCGGAGGACATGCTTCCATGCTGATGATGCTTGTTTAAAAAAATGCATTAATTAAATTTGTGACTGAACTCCTTGGAGGAGAATTGTATGTCTCCTGCTCTGTTTTACCCACATTCTGCCATATATTTCACGTTATAGCATGATGGGTGATGACCCAGCACATGTTCGTTTTAAGAACACTTTCACTGCAAATTTGATAAAATGCAAAGAAGATACCAATGTGAAATTTCTAAAGATAGCTACAGCACTCAAACAAAGATTTAAGAATCTGAAGTGCCTTCCAAAATCTGACATGAGGTGTGGAGCATGCTTTCAGGAGTCTTAAAAGAGCAACACTCTGATGCGGAAACTACAGAACCCAAACCACCAAAAAAGAAAATCAACCTTTTGATTTTCTCAGGTTATGAAAATGAACATGCCTCGGTATGCACTACTTTGGATCATTATCGAGCAGAATCCGTCATCAGCATGGATGCATGTCCTCTGGAATGGTGGTTGAAGCATCAAGGGACATGTGAATCTTTAGTGCATCTGGCATGTAAATATCTTGTGACGCCAACTACAATAGTGCCATGCGAACACCTGTTCTCGCTTTCAGGTGACATTGTAAACAAGAAGGAAGCATCATTATCTTCTGCAAATGTAAACAAACTTGTTTGTCTGAGCGATTGGCTGAACAAGAACTACCGATTAGACTTAAGGCTCTAAAGTTTTACATTGTTTTATTTTTGAATGCAGGGTTTTTATATAATTGTATATAATTCTACACTTTTAAGTTCAACTTTCATGATAAAGAGATTTCACTACAGTACTTGTATTAGGTGAATTGAAAAATACTATTTCTTTTGTTTTTTACAGTTCAAATATTTGTAATAAAAATAAATATAAAGTGAGCGCTGTACACTTTGTATCCTGTGTTATAATTGAAATCAATATATTGGAAAATGTAGAAAACATCCAAAAATATTTAAATAAATGGTATTTTATTGTTGTTTAACAGTGCGATTAATCATGTGATTAATCGCAATTAATTTTTTTAATCGCTTGACAGCCCTAGTTGATACTAGATGGCTCCTCGAATGGAAGCCATCCCAGACAGATTGTTGTAAATGTAGTAATTTCAGTGAAATATTGTCTGTACAAAACGTCACTCAGTGAGTCTGGATGCTGCTAGTCTTGGAAATGACAAGATAGATGAAAACTGATGCTTTGAGATACTGTTGTGATTAAATGACAGATACAAAATGTTGGAAGAACAAAAAGTATGCTATGAAAAATGCTGACATTGGCGTTTCTGCATAGTTCTTCTGGGATTTATAATTCAGCTATTAAAAATGTTGCCATGGGCTGAAATTTGAGATTACAAGATATCAATTTGGGACTTTTTTAAAAAAGCAAACTTTGAGTTTGAATGAGTTTGGTCATTTTGAAATGAAAGGATTATGGAATAGACACTATTAATGGTTTCAGATCCCTTTTTGGTCTTAATGATCTTAAAAAGCAGCTTTGATTTTGCAACAAATTAATCTATATTGAAGACAAAATGACTATAGGTACTTTGAGATAACAACAGTGTTGTAATTTCTTGTACAAACATGTTTTGCTGTGCACAAACACTAGAGGGTACATTTTCAAACCCTGCTTATGAGCCTTGGTACATGACAATTCCCATTGGCTTTAATGGGAAATACCTGTCTTAAAACACCATTCAGAGCTTTGAAAATCCACCCCCTCAGCTTCCTCGCTGTGTGTGTGGGCTGGTGGGGGAGGGAATGGGGCATCATCCACTATCAGAGCTCTATTATTCCTCTAAGAGCTTAAAACTTCATTGCCTGAGTCAGCCCAATCTGAGATAGGATGGGTGGGATTTTCTTTGGTACCCTTCCATGCTGCTCCTTCCTTATCTTATAGTTGTAATAGGCAATTTTAACATTCAGAATTAGGAGCATGCCCAACGTGGCTGTAGTGTGTAATACATATTACCAGGCCCAAAGAACATAAAAGAAAAAACATTCTACTCACAGTGGCAGAGGCCTGTATTCTCTTGTCCATATGCCAGGTGTGAGGTATAACTACTGACCATGGTGGGTGATATGCTAGCAGCTATAGTATTCATTACACACTAGTATATTTGAATTCCTGACATTTTCCCAGCAATTGGAGAAGTTTTGCCTTCTGAGGCCAAAATGTTATGAAGTGTCTGTCGTCGAATGTTTGGCTGCCTGTGTGTTCTTTCTGTGTGCCGTCCCAGCTTTGCACAGATAGCTGACACACATACTGGGTCTCTGATACAGGGCCTTATGTCTCAGGCTCTCCTTCTACTACAGTGTCTATGTGTGCCATAACTCTGTAATGTCTCTTAATGATACCTAGAAGAGATTCTCACTCAATCTCTAGCTCAAGTGTGAGGCTTGTGCTTTTGGAGCTGAAATTCTGCATATAGGCATTATAGTTAATTACTATGCTATCTATTATATATGTATGCATCATTAGGATTGCTACATATGTAGCCAGTGAATAATGTACAAGCTAAAAAAAATGTACTGTACTGTGTATATATAAAAAATGCCCAAGGCTGGGATATTCAAAGGCACCTAAAGGTACGTCTACACTGCAATTAAAGATCTGTGGATGGCCCGTGCCAGCTGACTCAGGCTCATGGGGCTTGGGCTACGGTGCTGTAGGACCCTGTGATGGGGGATGGGTCCCAGAGCTCGGGCTGCAGCCTGAGGTCTACACCACAATTAAACAAACCCTTAGCCTGTGCCCCGTGAGCTGGAGTCAGTTGGCACAGGCCAGCTGTGGATGTCTAACTGCAGTGTAGACATATCCTAAGTGACACATGAGCACAAGTCCCATGGAATTTTGAATTTACTTTTTTTTGTGACCACTGCTACAAAAAATCCATGAAGACAGCTGATGGGTCAAAATGTTTGTCCACAACATGTGGAAAGCAGATACAGCTTTAAAAAATGCAAGTACTGAACATTATTTTTTAAAGCCATGCTATCTGTGTGATTTCAAAGTACAGAATTCCAGATGCAAATATTTCATAAGATAGTAAAAACACAAAACATGAAAAAGATACAGCTGAATAGAATATATATAAATCCACTGACAACTTACTTATGCTTATTTAGCTACAAGACACAAAGCTACGCTGATTTGGAGTGCATTACCTAAAAACATTACTGGAATGTAATGTCATCTTCAAAGAAATCCAAATATGTTGTGGTATGGAAATGCAGTTATGGTACCTAAACAACCTTAACTCTGCTTTGTAGTGACTATGATTAAGGCCTTTTTTAATGTTTGTAGTCTTTGATTAGATAAAACTCATTTTTAAAGATACATTTTTTCATAATTTCCCCCTCATGGTGTAACTTCAGGGCTGAGTTAAGGTTGCTTGAGTACCTTAAGTGTGCTTCTCCATATCTTGACATATTTGAATTTCTTTTAGGTGTAATCATCAATCTGAAATTCTTGAGTTTGTAATATGTGATTTTTCGATAATTCCAGCATACCTGTAATGTTTTTACCCTTAAGTTATTCATATATGCTCTCAACCTTAGCTCCATGATCAGACAGATTTTTGTCTGGAAATTTCAGAGCACACAAGTTGGGTTTCTAGATGCTTTGCATCAACAGAGCAGCACAAAGCAGCCAAAATGGCCCACAATTTGCAATCGATTTATTGGTTGGCTTAGAGGGTTTTGTCACAGCAGCTGGAGCTAAGGAAGGGTAGGTGTGCTCAGTCCCTGAGACCTAATGTCTCTGCACTTTCAGGATTCCCACTGTCCTTATGCCTCAATTTCCTTAGTGGTCATGGCTTGGTATTTGGTTGAGTCAAGGTAGCAGTACAATAGGGAGCCTTTCAAGCACTGATTCCCAAGCTAGAATTTTGCCACTGAACCTTTTAAAGAGCAGTGACAAGCAATCTATCAATGAGAACACTTGACATGTGTCCAATCTCCTTTGTACTACTGACTCATCACAACCAACAGAATTGTTGCATACAATTAGCTATAGAGGGAGGTGATTGGGAGTTCAATCCTAGAAAGTGATGCGCACCTTCAACTCCTGCTGAAGTCAATAGAAGTTGAGGGTGTTCAGTATTTTGCAAGATCAAGGCTTGGAAGAGTTACTGCTGTTGTCATGAAGACCCCGCTTAAGAGCTACCTTAGCTAATTACCTACAAATTAGATAAAACAATCATTAATTACTTAGCCTAATGACAGCCTAATTTCTTTTTATATAGCCCATACACAAGATTTCAATTAATTTAAGCTATATGGAAAGCTGTGTAACTCCATTATTAAGATTATTCAAGGACAAAGAAAAGACACGGACACAACATTTCTTAAAGGACTCAGTTTTCAATTATTTTTAACGTAAAGTAATTAATGGATTTATTTGTAAATTCCCCCCAATATCATTCTTTATTCAGATAGTAAATGCTGTAAGTTTGTGGAGCATACGCTGTATTTTACATATATAACAAGGAGATTGAATCTCTGCTTTAAATGAAAAACAGAACTGAAGCTTAACTATAGAGTGATGACCTCCATAATAACAGATCTTCATAGAAAAGCATCAGAACTGTTTACTAATCTAGAATCTAGAGCTGGGATTTTCAAAGGTACCTCATGGGAGCTACCCACCTGGCTCCTTTAGTCCCCTTTGAAAATCTCAGCCTCTATCTATATACAGTACACTCCTGTTTATCTGAATGGACTGGGGGGCCATCCAAAACTTTCATCAAAACTAACATACGGCTATGTGGGGGACACTTTTGGATTCAAATAACTAGGATTTTTGGATACAGGGAATATGGATAACTGGAGTTATACTATATCTAGCTATATATATGTGTGTGTGTATATATATATATAATATATTATGGCATGGAATGAAGAGTTATTGGGATGAGATTGGGACAGTCCACTCATGAGTTGTGCGGACCATCCCAGACAAGTGCCAGCAAAACCTTTACCCCACACTCCAGCAGCATGTATTCTGTATAAACATGTACACTACAGAAAATCTACTTTGGAGTTTTTCCTACATTTTATTGAGACTATTTTTGTATTGCTCCATCTGTAATGCGAGGTGCCTTTGTTTACATAAGGCCCATTGTACATGAATGCCACAAAAATCTCTAAAATGGCCCTAAAATAGATTTTGTATACACAGAAATGTCACATCAACTCACAACTGTAAAAAGTCCATCAGCTCCTGACCCTGCAACTGCGAGTGCTCAGTTTATTGGGCATCTCTCCTTCACAAAGATCAAAAATGTTTCCAGTTCTGTTCCTTCCAGGCGAGGTGACACTGGACTTTAAAGTCATGGTATTTTTAGGTATAGAAAAGCTGTCACTGGCCAGTCTTGGGCAGGTAACATTTTAGAAAGGGGATATGGGGATGTGGAAAGGAAGAAACATTTCTCTGCCACGTTGATTTTTCTGTGTGATGTTGTTGAGGGAGTCAGAACACTTCAATAAATCCCAGGGGTGATCGATTAGTGGGCAGAAGATAGGGGAGGTAACACTGGTCTACAATTTTTGAGAAGTCGTCTGCTTCAGAGATAA
>NW_020664473.1:2025427-2057707 GCF_002925995.2 Terrapene triunguis | reverse complement strand
TAATCAAAGGTGCACGATAAATTAGTTCCTCACAAAGCGCTGGGATTTATCACATGGTTCCAGAATTTATCAAATGACTATCACCTCCACAGGCAGAATGTTTATAGATATACCATAGCACCCAAAAGATTCAACCCCAAAAGCTGAAATTCCAGGGTTCTGTCACCATCAAAGCTTGTGTAAGGGGTGGAGCTGATGACAGGGATGCCAGACTCTACGGGGTTCATTAGACACTGGTGTGTATCTGTTGGAGCTGAACTTCTGTGAGTTACCAAACCACAGGGAAAAACTTTACCTAGTGGGGCCAATGTGTCATTGATTGGAGTATGTCATGTGTAGAGAGACCGACATAGAGAGGACAGGGAGCACCTACATGAAAATGTTTATGAGAAAAAAATGCAAACCATCCAACAGATAATTTTCAATTATTAATTCAAATAGATAGGTGAATAACGCTCCCTCTCTTGCTAACTACATTGATTCCTTATAAATGTGTCACTATAAAATATGTTAAGATTTACCAGCCCATGTAAAAATGATCTACTCAGTTTTAAAATCAAACTATTTTCATCAAACATCCCCATCGTTTAAAATATGCTTGATTTTAATTAAATCGTAAGGTACAGAGCCAAGCATGTCACTATACTACTTTGATGAATACCCTTTATATGTATTGCTCCAATACACATAAAGAATTGTATACTTTACCTGATGTATGCCTCCAGAGCCACTGACCAAATTTCAGCTAATCAATTTAAAATGAAACCAATTTAATTCTGCTTGACCAAAAATCTATGTCTATTGTTCCAAAACATGCAATCACCTTAAGGTATATTGCAATTGCTGTGTAAATGGATCAGCATTAATGGTGAAAGCCCACTTTGTTTGAGGAAAACAAAACTGGAATGGATGGAAAAATAAAAACAACCGTTCTTTGCGTGCCAGAAGCAGTTTACAGCAGATGACAGCAGGGCTGCTATGGTTGGGGCTTAAAAACTGGCTGCTGCAATCACGTACGTAGAAGAGGGTCAGAAGTGAGCGTGTTAGTTTTCACTTTTGTTTATTTAGCTTGGGATTTTCCAGTTAATGTGTAGGTTCACACAACCACACAGAAGACAATCATGGAAGTATTAAAGGTCTGATCTTGCGATCCTTACTCAGGCAAAACTCATACTTAAAGTCCAATTGAAACCTTTCCTGTATTGCCAAATTTTGCAATTTTATTGAGGATCTTGCAATTTAAAATATTTTGCTTAATGCCTCAGCTGCTGGAGTTATATCATGTGATACAATCATTGGAGTAATGTTTTCAGTCTCATTTTATTTTTTATTTATTTCCTTCATGATTGGAAGGAAAAGCTGGAAAATGTGACCGTTAAAGACTCAGAAAGCAAGAGGCAAATAAGAAAAAAAACCCACAATGTGTTATTTTAAAAAAAGGCATGATATTTTAGGACAATCTCATGATTTTTTAGCATCTGACTCATGATTTTTGAAAACTCAGAGTAGTTAGTACTGATCTTCATTGAACTTAGTGGGAGTTCCGCTTCAGGATCAGGTTTTAAATCTCTTCATACTCAGAGAGAAATGTGAAATATAAAATTCTGGTATGACATCTGAAACCAACTAGGCATTTTGTGAGTTGTGATTACTATAATTGCTGTTAGTGATTGACTTATTATACCTATCAACTACGCACAAAGTCTATGCTAAAATATTCTGCCATTGTAGTTACTGTATCTTCCCACTCATACCTGTGACCCCTTGTTTGCTTCACCCACCTGTTACATCTTTTCTTTTACACTGTAAGCTCTTTGAGGCAGGATCTATCATTTACTATGTATTTGAGCAGTACAATGGCTACGGCCTATAGATGTTGTTATAATATTGGGAGTGGGGTGAATTTTCAATGGAGAGGAATTAGGCACCCAACTCCCAATGACTTTCAATAGGATTTGGGCACCTTACTTACCTCTGAAAATCCAAATTTATAAATTAACAATATTTGAGATATCTGTCATCATTAAAACATCCAATGCTACCACATGATATATCCCTTAAACATGCAAAACTCCCATTTAGAGTAGACTCTGAGACAAAATGGTTTTTTTTTAAGACACTCAGACCTCATTATTCCTGGAATCATGCACATCACAACATGAAATACACATTTCATGGAAGTGTCGTCTCCGTCTTGTTATAGCATATATTGCAGCAATTAGAGGTGGGCTAGAAAGTGCATGCTGTACCAATTTGAACAGTCTTCTTTCTAGCATTATTGAATTAAAACATTTATATAAATATTTAAAATATCCTTTTAAAAATGAATATTGTAATCTTTAATTGAATTAATATCCCTGCAAATGAAGCAAATAATCCTTAATTGATTGGATCATTTACTTCTATCAGCTCATTTTTGTCTTCAAACATGCACTAGCTTGTAATAAATAATGTAATCTTCTTTCATTAGCAATTACTGTCTAGTTGCCTATTTTCTTAGATAATCTAATTAATTTAATGATCGAAAGGTAACTTTCCTTCTTGTGCATTATACAATGCTCGTTTAAAAATCAAATTTTTATGTTTGACATTTTTGGAGAGACAATGACTATGTTTATATACAGAAGAGAAACAAAGCATAAGAGAGGATAATAAACAAAGGAAACAGCCATTAAAGGCAGGTTTTCTGCAAGCTATGAGATGTCTTCAACTTTCACTGACATCAATGGGAGATGAAAGCATACAAGCCCATTTCTTCCAAAGGTGATATTAATTAAAAAATTCATTTCCTGTATTGTTGCTAACAATCTTAGATTACTGAAACAAACAAACAAACAAAAATAAAATCTAATTTATGCTTTATTATGTATAGTGACTTTTTGCATTTCTCTGAGCCATGGCAATGAGAACAATCTGTTTCCATTGTGTTTCTTGTCAGTTTTTAGTGAATTTTGCTTTCAGATTCATATGCATTGCTATTATAAATAAATAAACTTGTAGTATATTAGGGCTGTCGATTAATCACAGTTAACGCATGCGATTAACTCAAAAAAATTAATCACGATTAAAAAAATTAATTGTGATTAATCACAGTTTTAATTGCACTGTTAAATACTAGAATACTAAGTGAAATGTTTTTAATATTTTGGATGTTTTTCTACATTTTCATATATATTGTTGTAACGGTGCTGGCTAGGAGAAGCAAGCCAGGCCCCTGTTAGCCCTGTTCCAGAGGAAGAAGGGTATTAATTGGATTGGCTGAAGGGCCACGCCCTAATTACCAGAGTGGATCCACCTGCAGGCCTGGGTAGCCAGCCTGCCCTATAAAGCTGGCTAAGAGACAGGAAGCAGGGGGAGACAGGAAAGGGAGGAGTGTGGGCTCTAGATCCCTACTGGCTGGGAACCTAGTAGTCTCCAGGAGTGTTGGTTTCTGTAAATACTTGTAAATAGTAGGTGGTGGGAAGGACACAAAAAATAAAAGGACACGGGTGCTGCACTTCAGTTGGTCTCTGACTGCGTTTGTGGAGAGGCCGGGAGCAGGAACTGCTACAATTGTATTCTGTGTTGTAACTGAAATCAAAGTGTATATTATTTTTGCTTACAAATATTTGCACTGTAAAAATGATAAACAAAAGAAATAGTATTTTTCAATTCACCTCATACAAGTTGTGATAAATAAAGTGGGGGGATAGCTCCCTTTGATGGACACCCATCCAGCCAGTTTGCTGTCGGTAGCTGTTCTTTACTTGGTTTACCTATAAAGGGTTAAAAGTCTCCCAGGTAAAGAAAAAAAAAAGTGGGCATCTGACCAAAAGAGCCAATGGGAAGGCTAAAACTTTTTAAAATAGGGAAAGAAACTTTCCCTTTGTCTGTTGTTCTCTGGGCTGCAGGGTCAGGGCAGCAATGCTGTAAGCAGCTTAAGACAGGTATGATCATAAATCATCACATCAGGCCTAGAACTACTTATCTGAACTCCAAATGTGTAAGTAGATCAGAATGTTTAGCTAGACGTGATCAGGTTTATTTTATTTTGGCTTGTGGGTCTCCTCTGTGCTAACCCCAGATGCTTTTGTTTGCTTGTAACCTTTAAGCTGAACCCCCAAGAAAGCTGCTTTGGGTGCTTAAATTTTGTAATTGTTTCTTTTAAGATCTAGCAAAAAGCCTAAGTTCCAGATGTATTTTTTCTCTTTTTGTTTTTAATAAAATTTACCTTTTTTAAGAACAGGATTGGATTTTTAGTGTCCTAAGAGATTTGTGCATGTTGTTTGATTAGCTGATAGCCACAACTAATTTCCTTTGTTTTCTTTCTCAGCTTTTCCCGTGTGTGTGTGTGTGTGTGTGTGTGTGTGTGTGTGTGTGTGTGAAAGGGCTTGAGGGTACCCCACAGGGAGGAATTCCCAAGTGATCCTTCCTGGGTTCAAAGGGGTTTTTTTTTTTGCATTTGGTGGTGGCAGCATTTATCAAGCCAAGGTCAGAAAAAAACTGTAACCCTGGGAATGTAATACAAGCCTGGAGTAGCAAGTATTAATTTTTAAAATCCTTGCGGGCCCCCACTTCTGCACTCGGAGTGACAGAGTGGGGATTCAGCCTTGACAAAAGTACTGTAGTGTAATCTTTGTCGTGAAAGTGCAACTTACAAATGTAGATTTTTTTTTTGTTACATGACTATACTCAAAAACAAAACAACGTAAAACTTCAAAGCCTAAAGTCCTCTCAGTCCTACTTCTTGTTCAGTCAATTGCTAAGACAAGGAAGTTTCTTTACCTTTACAGGAGATAATGCTGCCTTCTTCTTATTTACAGTGTCACCAGAAAGTGAGAACAGGCATTTGCATGGCACTTTTGTAGCCGGGATTGCAAGGTATTTACGTGCCAGATATGCTAAAGATTCGTATGCCTCTTCATGCTTTGGCCACCATTCCAGAGGACATGCTTCCATGCTGATGACGCTCATTAAAAAAATAAGCGTTAATTAAATTTCTGACTGAACTCCTTGGGGAAGGATTGTATGTCCCCTGCTCTGTTTTGCCCACATTTCTGCCATATAGTTCATATTATAGCAGTCTCGGATGATGACCCAGCCCATGTTGTTTATTTTAAGAACATTTTCACTGCAGATCTGACAAAACACAAAGAAGGTATCAATGTGAGATTTCCAAAGATAGCTACAGCACTCGACCCAAGGTTTAAGAATCTGAAGTGCCTTCCAAAATCTGAGAGAGATGAAGTGTGGAGCTTGCTTTCAGAAGTCTTAAAACAGCAACACTCCGATGCCGAACCACCAAAAAAGAAAATCAACATTCTGCTGGTGGCATCTGATTCAGATAATGAAAATGAACATGCGTCGGTCCGCACTGCTTTGGATTGTTATCGAGCAGAACCCATCATCAGCATGGACACATGTCCCTAGAATGGTGGTTGAAGACTGAAGGGACATATGAATCTTTAGTGCATCTGGCACAAAAATATCTTGTGACGCTGGCTACAACAGTGCCATGAGAACGCCTATTCTTAGTTTCAGGTGACATTGTAAACAAGAAGCGGGCAGCACGATCTCCTGCAAATGTAAACAAATTTGTTTGTCTGAGTGATTGGCTGAACAAGAAGTGAGATTTGCAGGCTCTAAAATTTTACATTGTTTTAATTTTGAATGCAGGTTTTTTTTGTACATAATTCTACATTTGTAAGTTCAGCTTTCATGATAAAGAGATTGCATTACTGTACTTGTATTAGGTGAATTGAAAAATACTACTTCTTTTTTTTTACAGTGCAAATACTTGTAATACAAAATAAATATAAAGTGAGCACTGTACACTTTGTATCCTGTGTTATAATTGAAATCAATGTATTGGAAAATTTAGAAAACATCCAAAACTATTGAAATAGTTGGTATTCTATTATTGTTTAACAGTGTGATCAATCACGATTAATTTTTTAAACGCTTGGCAGCCGTAATGTATATATAAAGATACACACAGATAAGTTGCATCAAAACTTATTTTTAACCTAAATTTTGGGCCTGATTTAACAAGATAACAATAATTATTATTTTTACTTCTATAGTGCCATATGTCTCTAAGTGCCTTATGTTTGAAGAACTATTATCCCAGTTTTACAGATGAAGAAATGGAGGCGCAGAAGGTTAAGAGACTTGTCCAAGGTCACACAGTAAATGGCAGTTTAAAACAGAACACAGGCAGCTTTTCTTCAAATTCCCTACTCTAACCATTAGATCCTTCTGTTTCCTTGGTTATATAACCATCCACATAGCATTCCAAGTTCTTGCTCCCACAACAACTTGTGACTTTCGCTTACACTTTGTCCCACATTTGGACCTCAGCAGCCTAAGACTTATGGTTTAGAGGCACATCGTGAAAACCAGTTAGTGATCATCTGAATCAAATGAACAGTATGACAACCTTTTGGCAATGTAAATCTTTTTTTAGGCAGTTACAAACAGAATATGACAAATGTAAAAGAGTTTTATCTGCTAAAGAAATGTCCCGTTAAATTATATTTTTCTAAAGCACAGAGTTTGAATATTGTGACACAAGATATGTGCAAAGCAGACGATTAAAGTTCTTAATGAACTCACTCCTCCCCCCTTTTTTTTCAGATAATCAATTTTTCCCACACAATAGAAAGAGATCCTGCCAAAACCTGAAAGCTACTAAATGTATCACTAAATTGACAAGGTGCAAATAACCTCAGCAAACAGTAAATAACATTCTCTGACTTGGAGCTTCAGTCTTGGAGGTGCAAAGAGCTCTCAACTCTCCTTGAAGTTAATATCTGTCAGGATGCATCGTGCCCTTTAAGAAAGTGCATCATACTGTTATCTTTGAAAGGAAACTCTAGAATCTTAATGCCCTCTTTCCCACCATCTCCTACTCTCATCTTCATACTTTCTTTCATGTTGTTCCTTCAGCTTAGAACTCCCTACTATATCCCAGGGACCAACTAGCCACACTATTTCATTTCAACTACCTCTTTAAAACCCACACTTCTTTGCTGAAGTCCATCAGTATTACCTACCAAAGGAAAAAGTGCTGTTTAAAAATAACAATTGTATCTCTAGAGCAGATGCAATTTTGGAAAGTCCAGACGTACAAAGAAGGGAAAATATTTGGAAAGTATATAAAGGTTGACTAACCTGACCAATAGGTTCTTTTGTAGGGGTCTTTCCTCTTCTGACAGTGCTCGTGGCCAAAGTGGTGGTAGTTTCCATAACTGACGTGGACATCTCAGACTGCATTGCTGTGGCTGTTGATTCAGTTGTCAGAGAAGAAGGCACTTCACCAACAAGTCTCACATTTCCTTCTATCACGATGTTAGCATCATTTTCAGCTGCCATATTCAGAACTTTCAAGCCATTGTAGTAAAGACCAGAGAGCTGGCCTTGGAATGGATGACCCTGTTCCTTGCCTCCAATTTTTATGGTTGCTTGGCTATTGAAGATTGTAAGCTGACGCCCTGTAAAGATAATATTACATACATGCAAAAATGTTGATTGTGAACACTATACTCTAAGAGGATGATTAACAAATTTGCATGGGGTGAATAATGAGAGCAATAAACTATAAGAGAGTAATTAGACTCATAATTCATTGCTTTTTTAATGAAGTGTCCATGAAATGCATAACTATTGAGAAATATTTGTAATTTCTTAATTTATGTTTTGTTTTTTGCTAAAAGGCCAATCAAGTATATTTATAAATTTGTTTAGTATTGCAAATAAGGCTGAGATTGTCTTCCCTTTTACCTAAATTTTGCCTTTGTGTGTGTGTGTCAAGAATGCAAAGTTTCTAATTCCTTAAAACTACTTTCCACCATCCACCAAGATTGTCAACATTTCAAGGATTTTCCACATCAATATAACACCTGCACTATAGCATTTTAAGTAACTGTGTGTATATAGACATATATATATATATATACACACACACAAACACACACACACACACACACACTGGTTCATGTGTGTGTGTGTGTGTGTGTGTGTGTGTATGCAAACCTTTTACTAAGTCAAGTGAAGTCTAATTTTAATGAGTATGTTCTAATGCAGTAATTCAGATATCTGTCATATGTCTATATATAAGTGTATAAATTGTTTCCTTTTCACATCTGAATGTTTATTTTCCTTCGACATAAACACTGAAAAGAAATGCATGGTTCATACTGAGTATCTCAGAGACAAAGAATTCAAAAAAAGATGTCTGATTGGCTTTCAGCAAGGCTATCAATTAAAATAAAAAGGTTTTAGATGTAAAAGCGGCTTCAGGAATGATACACATACCAATGGAGAAATCATGGCACAATTCCATTAAACAGAGAAATCCTCAGCAACAGTACCATTATTATTAAACAGAATATTTACTTTAGCAGATCGGTTTCTGCTCATATAAGCATGCACACAACGTTAAGTTCTGTTTTAATTAGTGTTTGTTCCAAAATCCCCTTAGAAGGTTGCAAACGTTAAAGGGACTTCATTTTGATTGGCAATTCATAGTGCCCACTATTTAAGATACCTACAGTTTAAACAAAGATTTTTTTTCAGGACCATAATGAACATATCATAACTACATATATTTTTAGTTAATAATTTAGATGCTGGAACATGTAATATAATCTATGAATGATTTATAATTTGTGGTTAATGTTTGCTATGAGTACCTTCATAGATTGAGTTAGTGGATTATATTTAACAGTCCCTTTAACCTTAAGTTAACAGGGTAAGATTATTAAACAGCTGATACTTCTAAAAATGTATAGAAATTATTATACAAGGTATGCAAATATTACTCTCTACATTTTACTGTTTTAAATTTGTTTTTAATTTAGTTTTACTGAAAATTTATTTTTATGTTTATTAGTGTTACAATGAAGTACTACTTGGTTATGTTCAAATTATTTTTTTATTTGAAGTTTTAATCAATGTTTTTTACCTTTGTCGAGTAGCCATTCATCAACTACTCGACCAAGTCGATATGGAATTCGCTGTCTAGCAATCGCCAGGCGCTCGTTATCATTGTTTCCTTTAAAGTTTAAAGAGACATTTCATTGGTTAAAATCTGTAAGGTCAAAGGTTAAAAGTTAATACTTAAAGCTTGAGCTATACAGTTGCCACATGATTTTTTGAAATTTGGAATTTTAAAAAGTGGTACCTAGAACATTTCATGTTTCAGACTTTTCATTCATTCATTTATTTTATTTTAGCAAACAAAATTATTCCTATGTTAATTGAAAATTAGAAATCTTCATTTGAGCTAGGTTATTAAACTTATGTTATAGACAGACCCAAAAAACAAATTTATACATCATATAATGGCTTTACAAAAAATGATCATTGACTTCAGGGTTTTGTCTTTTTTGATGTTTCTTATTAACTAGTTAAACATGTTCAGGTGAAACAGATTTATTTTTCAAAAGACATCCAACCTCTTACTCCAGGTTAGTCATTTAAAGAAGAAGAACACAAGCCTTAACCAACATCTATGGTACACTTACATCTGCTGTATAGAAATATACCTGACAAAGCTTATTTTCTATTAAAAAAATACATTCTCATTCATTTGATTTAAATAAATTCCAGAAGTTCAAATATGTGACAGAGAACAAATCAGATTATCCATTATTTTTACATTTTAACAGAGCCCAGTGATAACATATTTTACTAAGGAACATTAAGGCTTTGACAAAAGTGACTTCAGTGGTTGTCTATAATAATCCTGTATCCAAAATGCGAGGTGTTTAAAACTTTAGCCGTATTTAGCAGGGGTTCATAAGCTAAGAGCTAGCCAGAAGGAGAGACTGTGAAGTATAAACTTCTCTAACTTGCAAACCTTTCCTGTCCCCATTCTGCAGAGAATTCCCTTTGTTTTCAGTGAGAGCTCTGCCATAGAGCTCTGCAGCAGACTATGGCTCCACATGATTAGAAATATAGCAGCCTGCTACAGATAATTTGAGGATTGCCTCGAATATTTATTTGTAATAATTGATCTGTATGCTTTCATTATATAAGGTATATCAGAAACATTTGATCAATTTCTATACTTTTTTACAAAAATTTTACTAGGCAAATGGTGAAAACAAATACTTTCTTCAATATAAAGTGCTTTTTGTTTAGATTGACAATACCTTTGTCTCACATGCATTGATAGAAACACATCAGTTTAAGTACCTGAGAAGTGAGCAAATCCAAAAGACTGAAAGACAGTCATTCCTAACTGGGGTCATGTTCCATACTTGTACTTATTGATTTATATGTGCAAACTCCTATTGACTTCAGCAGGAGAAGGATTAAGCCCTGTGTTTGAAATGGTAGATATAAAGCACTAATCTCCAAGGTGTGCAAAGCCTTGAATTGAAACTCAGTACCTGGCAGGATCTTACTGCAAATTATCAATGAAAAATATTATCCAAATTGAAGCACCCAGTCCCTTAACCTTTACTCAGGTAAGCAATATCTATGAAATCACCAGCAACATTCATAAAGTGAAGGATTGGATTTTACTGTAGCCCTGGAAACAAAATCAGTTTCCATTCCAACAAGTAATTTTGGTTTATTTATTCTGCTCTTCTGTAAAACAGGCTATGACTTACCATGCTTCCTGTCTGCTTTGTACAGTTTAACATAGTTATCATTCAGTGTGGCTGAATGTACAGCATCATGTTTTAGAAATTACCCCCTTCTTTACTTTCTCTTCATTATGCCATGTAAACTTCTATACACACTCTGATATTTGAAGAAAACACACCCACATAGCATTCTCCCCTGACTTCAAATACCTTTTGTACAAAACACTTCTGTTTTTTTCTTTTAAAATGTTTCCAAAGAAAGGATGCTATAGAGCAAAAGATTGCATATTACTTTCATAACTTATCTTCATGCTGTTGTGGACATTCAAAAAGTAGAATTTTTTCCTGATTGTATGCCGTGACCTTTTAAAATTCCAGCTCTTTATCCTGGGCCTGAAGCTGCATTCTTTGTATACCCCAAACTCCCCATGACTTCAATGGAAGTTGGAGATGTTCAAGGAATATCTGATGAAGCCTCATGTGAGCAACACGTGGAAAAAGGCATGTGGATTAATTTCTTCTGTCTGTCTGTCTGTTTTTCTGCATCTCCATTTTTTTCATCTTTCGTAGTAATGGCGTATTGATTGATATTCTCTCATATATCTGACCTAGATGGATTTCTTTAATCCTTGCTTATGTTTGGCATTTTTGAATGCTGCTTACATGGCTTTCATAGATGCCTTATCAATTTAGTAACTAAATCAGTGAAATTATATCCTATTTCCATGAATTTTCCCTTGCTTCCACACTTAAAACCTCCCACAGTTTATACATTTAAAAATATTCTATCAAATCACTTGTAATAAAGGTTAGATTGTTCAAAATTGAGGGTTATGAACATCAGGGCCGGCTCTGGCTTTTTTGCCGCCCCAGGCAAAAAAGCCTCCTGCCGCCCCCCCGCAGGGGAGGGCGGCGAGCCCCGCCGGGGAGAGCGGAGCCCCGGCGGCCAGAGCGCCGGGGGGAGGGCGGCGAACCCCGCTGGGGCTCCGCTCTCCCCGGGGGCCAAAGCGCCTGGGGGAGGGCGGCGAGCCCCCTGGGGCTCCGCTCTCCCCGGCGGCCAGAGGCTGCGCCGGGGGGAGGGTGGAGAGCCCGGCCGGGGCTCTGCTCTCGGGCCGAAGCGCCGTGCCGCCCCCCTCCAGGTGCCACCCCAAGCACCAGCTTGGTGGGCTGGTGCCTGGAGCCGGCCCTGATGAACACTTAAGACCAGATTCATCTCCTATAAAGTCAAATCAAAGACTATCATGGAAGTTGGATTGGTCTTTACTCATCAAACAGTCTCATTCATTTCCATGGGACACTTTATGTGAGTAAATGTTCCCCAATGTGAGTAATAGACTTAATGAAGAAACGTTTGGAATTTTATAATATGGGCAGACATATACTGGATATCATTTAATGGAAGGTGGATACCAATTCATTTATTTTTAACTTGCTTTCTAAAAGCTTATTTCGTTTTAAAATCTTTGCAGTATACAGTGGGTGAAATACTGTATCCTATTATCATGTTGTATGATCTACAAATTATGCTGTAACCTATCTGCAGCAGCCATGCACCCTGGGAGCTAAATACAAATGAAAAGCAGGGTAATAACCATTTGCTTTGTAAAGGTCAAATATAAAAATGATTGCTGATTACTTTAACTCATCTTTCAAAAGAGTAAAAGTGCATAGTCAAATGTATTTTGATTTGGCACTACTAGATTAGTTTAAGGTTTCTTAGCAGATAATACAAAACAAAGGGCTAAGGGGGAAATGGTATGGAATTTATCAAACTTTAGTTTAATGGAGAGTGCATAGGTTTAGAGCTGAAATAATTAATACACATATTGGTGACTCAAATAGTAAATATAAAAAAATGATACCATGAAATCAATCAAGACAGTTACAAATGATGAAATGAAAACAATGTAAAAACAAAATAAAAATCAGGCATAAAAATAGTGATGGATACACATCTGTTTATCAAATGTCTCTTGCTGAACAGTTAGGGTCAGAGTCTGAGCTGGGATAAATCCCCCTGAACTAAACAATGCTATACAAATTTAACCATCTGAGAGGAAACATGTTACAGTCTGACACATTGTTTTCCCCAGTTGCATTAATCTAAAAAATTTCAGACACATTTGTTTGTAGTTTTGTCTACTGGTGTACTGAACAACATTGAATTTAATCACCAAGAAAATTCCCAAATAAAGTTATTTGCATGCTATTATAGTCTAAATAGAATTCTGGCTTTGAGTTTTTATACCTGTAAGCCTTCATAAGCATTAAGAAATGCTTGTCAACAGTAATTCACTGGGAATAATTTATGTGCATAAACTTTAATTTTAGATGGGTCTTTGAATATCTAGCACAAAATTTCTTGCTGATATAGGTGAGACTTCTTTGATAAAAATAGGAGATAAAAATGACCACTCAAAGTTTGCATTGTGACATTGTCCAGTCTGATTGAATTCTAGATGGCTTAATTCTTCTACCAAATACACAATATTTTGTCACACTGTAGTGTATTAATTCTATATGAACAGGTAGACTTCAAGGGAATAACAGTAATTTCAAAGAATCAAGGTAAGCAAAGAGGAGCAACAAAGGTCAAAACTTTCCATCATATCTAAATCTTGTGGTGAGATTGAGAAGAAGCAATCCAAAAATCTTAATCATACCTTTGCATCTATAGGTCAGTGGGGACAGGCTGACTATGTGAACTTCACTAATGTGTATTTTATCTCCTCCCGATTTATTATATTTTCAGTGCTGAAGTGTAATTCTATTTTGTTCTCTGAAATAAAGGTGTCAGTTATTGATGTGAAATAGCAGCATCCTTGAAAGAGAATAAGTAAGAAGGTTGAAAATTGAGAGTCTGTGAAGAACAACTTAAAGGGTAGAGAATATTTTGTTTCTTTGTAACAGCCCTTTACTTGTCAGACAAATGCACCCTATTAATTACAGTGAGCTACTAGGCAAATAAATAAAATGGGATTATAAAGAGAACTATGAACCCTATCATTGTTTTTGGAAAAACAAAATCCTTGATTTGCTTGCTAAGGGCCTGTGTTTTATGGCAAAGCTCATCCTGACATCAGTGGGATGATTGGGAGAATAAGGGCTGAGACTGATATTGTGTGTTCAGCTAACACAAAAGGGAAAATCTGACAGAAAAAAGCTGAGGGGCATGAGAAAGGGGTAATGGTGGCTCCATGGCAGTCTCCTGAAAAAGCCTCTCAGCCCCCAATTTATGAGATGCTCAATACAGTCACAGGGCTAGCCTACGGGATAGGGGCCATGCTCTAGTGATGGCCACTGATAGCTTGTGCTAAAGTTATCCTGATTAATAAAATATGGGTTAGATTTTCAAAGGTGTTTAAATCCAGCTACTAATTTTGCCATCATGGCTACAATCAGCTGAGGATGCAAAGGATAAATTTTAAACCTCTAGCTACCTGATCTGCAATAAAATTCACATTCACAATTCATTGTGCATCTGTAATTTGACTCCCACAAACAAAAGAAGGTGTGATATTGCAAGCACTATCAATTGCAGGCACAAGTGTCTAACTATGTGGTTTGAATCTGAAATTGTAACACTGGCAGTCACATTAACTCACATGGTAACACTGCACTTACATCTGACTCTGCGGACCACAGAGCAGTTGCAATATTACAAGACTTGAAAAAAAACCCATATATTTATGCATTCAATGTTATTATAACAATGCAAATTGGGTACTTGCTGTAAGATATATTCAGAACACAGTGCATTGCAAGCAGCCAGCTCATGGAAATTCTGTAAAGTCTTACTAGGATTCAGATGAAAATTTAATTATCCTCTTTGAGCCTAATTTAGTGAAGTCAATGAGTCTGACCTAGTGAGCAAAGTTACTCATCTGTGTAAATGTTTGCAGGATTGGGTCCTTTAGCACGGGACATGCTTTAGTTATTCCACACACCTGCTTCTTCCAATGCAATTGCATGATTGCGCACAACATTAGGGGAAGTCTAATTAATATCCTCAGCTAGCCCCATAGCTTCCTAAAGTTAATGTGGTGTCTTCCTGAAACTGTCAGGTCCTTGTCTGCCCTCAGGCACTGAAAGCTATGTATCCAAGAGATAAGTTTCCTTCTTCTCCAATGCTTAAGGGAAAGCAGATGCACATCTCTAGGATATAATGTTTCTTCCAGTCGGCCATCTTGAACAGACCTGTCAATCAGCCAGCGGAGACAATTCAAGGGAGAAGCAGCTCTAAAGTTAGTTAAAGCAAGTGTATCAAATAAATAAGGTTCAAATTCTACAATGCTTGCTCACCTAGGATAGTATCTTTCTCCGCAAGTAGTCCCATTGAAGCTAATAGAACCACTCATCTAGTAGAGGGCTATTCAGTATGAGTAAAAATGTCAGAATCTGTCCCTAAGTAAATAGATGGAATAAAATAAAACACCAGTATGTGGCTATAGATGGGGCCTAAACAAACAAATAAAATATGTTAAAAAAAACAACAATACATATCAGATAGACCACAGTCTTCACTCTGAATTCATTAGCATGAGCTCTCAAACTCCATGATCATGCCATACAGACCCGTTCAATGGAACAATTTAATAAAGAGAGCCACATGTATTGATGCTGAATAGCCAGATAGGATGCACTATAGACACTATGGTGTCTATCAGATATTTCAAATTAAAAACACACCTAGAAAATAAGATACTGAAGGATGTTTCCCCTCCATTTTCTTATTTATTGCCATAATTCCCTATGATTTGTGAAAACATATGAATGTATCACCAGTGCTAACCTCTGACCAGTGCTTTAGTTGCGTGTTCCGGGCAAGGAGTGCTCAGAATTTGCTCTTTTTGGTTCTTTACCCTTAAGAGTATAGCATTTTAATAAAGAGGCTGTCTAAATCCTTTCCATTTATCCAAATGCCTTCCCAGAGACATTTAGGAAGCAATTCAGGTAAAATAGAATTCTGTGCCCAAACATTTATGATATTGCAAAACCAAAACCTGATCAATTAGGATTTTGCAAAACCAAAAGCAATACCACCCTTGATTTTACCAATTTCCTACCAGAGTATCACAGATTTCTACGGTCCTTTTCACCCTAAAGCATCCCCAAATCCTCAATAAAGAACAATAGATACCTAAACAGAAATTACTTCACCCACCATAGTGAAATACAGCCACCTCTGGGGTGGAATACAATGGCTTTTTGGCAGCATAAAACACTACAACACAACACTACTCAGCAAAAGAATCAGATTGGGTTGAAAATGTGCCCAGTTATTTGACATACTGAAACAATGAGATTTGTCACTTGGTTGCAATTCCATATTACCACCACTGACCCTACAAATAGTACTTTAACTTCTTATGTTCACCTACAGGCTCTTTGCTTCATGCTTGCTTATGAAGTGGACCCTCAGCTTAGACCATATTTTTAAACATTTCAAATGTCATCACTGCAAACTCTTATTAACCTTTTGGTACATTGCTATGAGGTGTGCCAGCATCTTTGGCTCAAACCAGCCACCTTCTGGTGTGTGTTTTGATTTTGATATTTTTCCACTGGATTAATTAGCGATTAAAGTAACAGTGTGCTCTTCCTGAGTCATGTTTCATCAATTAATGTGATGTCTTCTCTTTTGTTTGTCTAGTGCTTGAACCCTAGTTTTCAGAGGTTGGTGTATTATATCAAAAGCAAGCGAGAGATGATGAAAAGCAACAATGAGAGAAGAAAACATAGGGCCTAGTCTGATAAATTAAAGGTCATATTATGTTATCAAGCTTTCTAAAAAGGTCCTTTGTACTGACTGTGCAGCATTTAAGAAGCTAATGTTGTATGGCTGGTGCTAAAATAAGCAGCAAAATTGATAGGAATCATTAAGGAGCAAGATTAAAGTATAAAAAATGAATTGTTACAAGTACAGTACCATGCCCCACATCAACCTCTGAGTGACATTTTGCAGTTCTCTAAGGTATTAGGACTCTGGACTGTTTCTAAATCATAATGTCACACCATAGAAGGTTGCCCTTCCTATAGGACTTTATCCAGAAATCAACTACAGACTGTTTCTTATTCAAAGTTTTTCAATGGCTGAAAAGCAAAGAATAACATCATCCTTGTCTTCAAAGGCTATTTCAAACCTATTGTCCTTAAAATTAGCTACGATTGAGATAGTAACCACCAAACATGAAAATGGGACGTCACCCGGGTAGCAATCTCATTTCACGTTGGCAGAGAGCTGTTATACAGAACATCACTTGATAGAAATAATACTCACATTATATAAATGAACAATAGCAAACGAGAAACATTGTGTTCAACTCTTATTTTATGTTCCCATCAATCAGTGTCCCCATGATTATCTCGTATTCAAGTAGAAGTCATCAGTAAGTAAGAAAGATCTTATTAACTGCACACAAGTCTCCTAATTAAGTTTAACTGTATTACAAGTGCTAAGGACTGAATATGACACAATTGTTAGAGGGTTATTGCTCATATTGTTAAACTGTATTATGATCAGTGAAAAAAATATTAAAAGTTGCATACGTGTATGTGTGTGTATATATATATACACATTATTTCTGGATCATAACATAAAATAATTTCAAATGGAAAAATTAATCCCCTATGGCAAAAATTGTGCTCTCGGGTTGCACAGTTTGTAAGTGAGAACAGAATTTGGCCCTCAGTTGTATTAAATAAAGCTACTACAGTTGAACTGGTCTAGTAAACTATGTTTGGAAGCAACACAGGGTTCTGTGAACATTAGTGCAGACACATAAAGCATACGGTAATTACCCTATCATTACATGATTAGTGACATAAAAATCAAAAGAAATCCAAAATAATTGGGGGGAGGGATAGCTCAGTGGTTTGAGCATTGGCCTGCTAAACCCAGGGTTGTGAGTTCAATCCTTGAGGGGGCCACTTAAGGATCTGGGGCAAAAAATCAGTACTTGGTCCTGCTAGTGAAGGCAAAGGGCTGGACTTGATGACCTTTCAAGGTCCCTTCCAGTTCTAGGAGATAGGATATCTCCATTAATTTAAATAATCAACATCAACCCTAGCTAATAGGGTAAAGTGGATGAAATTGGGAAAATGATAAATGTTGATTCTATTTTCTTTCATGATGTATGTTAATGCTAGTGAGTTAGCTACCATTATTCCCCAATGTACTGGACCATACAGGTGCTTTGTCACAATCACTACATCTGTCCTAAACTGTGTCAGCTCATTCTCCAAGCGTTATGCATGATTACACACAAGCCAACTGAAACAACAAAAGAGAGGTCATTACTTGGACAAGCCCTTGCAAAGTAAAAAGCCAAAGGCACCCATACTGATAGAAAATGGCATTTAGGAGATAAAAATCTGTTCCATGTCAGCAGCACAGCAAAAGAAGTAGCCCTTGGCCAAAGCAAGCTTTAGACTTTCAGCTACGTCTAAAAGTGGCATTTCAATTTGTGTATTTATGCCTTCCAGATATTTTACTATAAAAGAATAATCTGTTTCAAATGGAAAGGTTTAAACGTGTATACACTCTTTTTTAATGCTTTTGGCAAGGTATAGCAACAGAAACTGTAAATAATAGAAACAGATGCTCAGCAAGATAAAAGCAGAGGAGTGCTTTATTACTGAAGTACTATAATGAGCAGTCCACCATGCAATGGCATAATGGCTGTGGGTGGACTCCCAGTACTGATTTACTTTGATCTGCTAACCAGTGAAATAATGCTGGTTTCTTACCAAACAAAAAAAAAATGCCAGTAACATTCTCCATATCAGCTAATGTGTGGTGTCTACAGTTCTGGTATATTTTATGAAGTGTGATTCATTTTTTTTCATCTGTGAGAAGGCATTTGCAACTAAGGAAATGTTTTATCAGTCTGATTAAAGATATACATTTAGGCCTCAAATCTGCAAGCTGCTCCATGCAGATGAACCCCTTCACAGCCTCCAAGAAGCCTTATTGTCAGGGAGGGATCTGTCCACAAAGAGCAGCTGGTGGACAAGGGCTTTTGGGCTAAATACTGTCCTGAATTATACCCCGTCTTCAGACCCTACACACTATTGTATTGTACAAAATATGCCTCATGAGGTATCATTTGAAAACTAATAACTCACTGGTCAATAATATCATGGTGAAATGTATGTAGCAACATGATATGTAAAGTTATTAGTATAACTTTACATATAATATAAAGTATAAGTAATGTAAGGTATAAAGTATCAGTAATGTAAGTAAGTAATGTCATGTAGAAGCTGAAATTATAACTGAAATGTGGTTACCAGAGAGGTCTGTGGAGTGGGCAAACCTGTTTCTCGAAGACAAAGGGCAAGACATCCTCACAGTGGGAATGAACTTTATCTCAGGATAAACCTCAGGAAAATGCATTTCAAAGGAGGACTGGACTATAAGCGAGGGGCAAAAACACCCCAAAGTCTCTCTCTCTCTCTTTCTCTTTTACTAAGAAGACAAAGGAAATAGCCATTTGACTTTGGGAGAGATCTTGACCTGAAATTTGGTCGGCCCTGTTGCTGGGAGCATGCGGTGAGGATTTGATCTTGAATCAAGTCTAGTTTGTTAAGTTTTAGCACTGAAAAGTAGGTTATCTTTAGTGACATTTCTGACTTTAATGCCTTGTATTTGTACTCACGTAAAATATATCTCTTTGTAGTTAAATAAACTTGCTTTATTCTTTAATCAAACTAATCCAGTGTTGTGATTAAACTGGGCAGTGTGATAACTCCATTTAAAGAAGCAAATGGTTGGATATTGTTCCCTTACAGGGGCAATGGACCTAAAATGGACCTGAACTGTCCTGGAGGGGGCTGGACCGTGCAGAACACATGTTTTGGGGGAAAATTCGAAACTGGGAGTGTGTTGGGGTCACTCTGCAAGTAGTAATCAAGGTTGCTGGAAGCCAGAGTGTGGCTGGTGTTTTCTGAAAGGCTGCTGGGGTCAGACTGCTAGACCAGGGTTGTGGTTGTGCACAGACACTCAGGGTATGATCTGCATGCTGTCAGACTGTTTGTGAGCAACCCAGGTGGGAGCTACAGCAGCAAAGCATTGTGAGGCACCCGATGTTGCAGGGCAGGGGTGACACAACTCCTCCTTGTTCTGGATTGCACACCAGAATGTCATACTTGTCATATCATCTATGCATTAAATATTATGCATTCATCATAAGATATGATTACTTATGTATTGCATAAGATACAGTGGTGTTAGGCACTGGCTCCTTAGGTAGGTGTTAGGCATCTTACATAGGTGTTTGGCACTGGCTCCTTCAATAGGAATACACCTAGACATACTCTGCAAAGCTTCTTTGAAACCCCCACCTCACTATAATTTTTCCCAGACAAGATTTTTGGTTTGAAAATGTTTATGCTTCATCTCAGACTTTTTTGGGGGGGAGAAGAGGGTGGGAGCAAGGGGAAGTTAGAAAGGGCCTCAGAAGCTTGGGAATTAGAGAGCATGGACATTTTATTTTGACTTGAGATTTGTATTAAAAACAACATTGGAAGCTATCACAGTGAAATGGCCTGAATTTCCATGTTAAAACTTCTTCTCCTGTAATTATGCTTGGAAGGATGACATTTTTATCAGTAAAAGTTAGTAATAGTTGATTTCACCATACACACACAAACCAATGAAAAAATATTCCCATCAATAATAATCAAAATTTACAGATAGGCTAAGTAAGAAAAATGCTGCTTGAGAACTTATTAGAGTTTGATTTAAATATATTTACTTTTGTGTATTTTGACATGGGATATTAATAATTTGTGTTTTAATGGCTAGAAGTATTTAACTTTTTTGAATCTCAATGTCTACTGCCATTAAATAATTATTGTCTGACCTCCAAATAATATCCTGTAACTGTGAAAATTTAAATAGATAAAAATAGAAAAAATGCTTAAAAATAAACATCATTATCCATCAAAATATTATATATATATTGAATGTTACCAAGCCTTCCTATAATAGTTCCTAAACTGCAGGCCTTGGGGAGTTATTTTTTAGGGGGAAAGTGAAAAATAACAGTCATCACCTTCCTGAGAACCACATGCAGATTGGACCCGCCATGTGCAGATTGGACCCGCCATGGGCAGATACTCTTCTCTCTCTGCAAGTGGGGCAGAGAGGCCCTTTGTGGGGAAAGGAATCTGTACAGGGGTAGTGGGAAGGGATGGGTGGGAGGGAACACAGACAATTGTCCGTGTCTTGTTTTGACCCTGTGATCTGAACACACATTCCTCCCAAACAATCCATGAAATTTTTGGAAAGTGTAGGGGACGATTTCCTGGAGCAAGTGCTGGAGGAACCAACTAGGGTCAGAGCTCTTCTTGACCTGCTGCTCACAGACAGGGAAGAATTAGTAGGGGAAGCAAAAGTGGATGGGAACTTGGGAGGCACTGACTATGACATGGTCAAGTTCAGGATCCTGACACAACGAAGAAAGGAGAGCAGCAGAATACGGACCCTGGACTTCAGAAAAGCAGACTTTGACTCCCTCAGGGAACTGATGGGCAGGATCCCCTGGGAGAATAACATGAAGGGGAAAGGAGTCCAGGAGAGCTGGCTGTATTTTAAAGAATCCTTATTGAGGTTGCAGGAACAAACCATCCCTATGTGTAGAAAGAATAGTAAATATGGCAAGCGACCAGCTTGGCTTAACAGTGAAATCCTTGCTGATCTTAAACACAAAAAAGAAGCTTATCTGAAGTGGAAGATTGGACAAATGACTAGGGAGGAGTATAAAAATATTGCTCAGGCATGCAGGAGTGAACTCAGGAAGGTCAAATCATACTTGGAGTTGCAGCTTGCAAGAGATGTTAGGAGTAACAAGAAGGGTTTCTTCAGGTATGTTAGCAACAAGAAGAAAGTCAAGGAAACTGTGGGCCCCTTACTGAATGAGAGGCAACCTAGTGACAGAGGATGTGGAAAAAGCTAATGTACTCAATGCTTTTTTTGCCTCTGTCTTCATGAACAAGGTCAGCTCCCAGACTGCTGCACTGGGCAGCACAGCATGGGGAGGAGGTGACCAGCCCTCTGTGGAGAAAAAAGTGGTTCAGGACTATTTAGAAAAGCTGGATGAGCACAAGTCCATGGGGCCAAGGATGCTAAAGGAGTTGGCGGATGTGATTGCAGAGTCATTGGCCATTATCTTTGAAAACTCATGGTGATCAGGGGCAATCCTGGATGACTGGAAAAAGGCTAATGTAGTGACCATCTTTAAAAAAAGGAAGAAGGAGGATCCAGGGAATTACAGGCCAGTCGGCCTCACCTCAGCCCCTGGAAAAATCATGGAGCAGGTCCTCAAGGAACCAATTCTGAAGCACTTAGAGCAGAGGAAAGTGATCAGGAACAGTCAGCATGGATTCACCAAGGGCAAGTCATGCCTGACTAACCTAATTGCCTTCTATGACAAGATAACTGGCTCTGTGGATGAGGGGAAAGCAGTGGATGTGTTATTCCTTGACTATAGCAAAGCTTTTGATATGGTCTTCCACAGTATTCTTGCCGGCAAGTTAAAGAAGTATGGGCTGGATGAATGGACTATAAGGTGGATAGAAAGCTGACTAAATTGTCAGGCTCAATGGGTAGTGATCAATGGCTCCATGTCTAGTTGGCAGCCGGTTTGAAGCGGAGTGCCCCAAGGGTCGGTCCTGGGGCCGGTTTTGTTCAATATCTTCATTAATGATCTGGAGGATGGCGTGGACTGCTCCCTCAGCAAGTTTGCAGATGACACTAAACTGGGAGGAGTGGTAGATACATTGGAGGGTAGAGCTAGGATACAGAGGGACCTAGACAAATTAGAGGATTGGGCCAAAAGAAATCTGATGAGGTTCAACAAGGAGAAGTGCAGAGTCCTGCACTTAGGATGGAAGAATCCCATGCACTACTACAGACTAGGGACCGAATGGCTAGGCAGCAGTTCTGCAGAAAAGGACCTAGGGGTTACAGTGGACAAAAAGCTGGATATGAGTCAACAGTGTGTCCTTGTTGCCAAGAAGGCTAACGGCATTTTGGGCTGTATAAGTAGGGGCAGTGCCAGCAGATCGAGGGACATGATCATTCCCCTCTATTTAGCATTGGTGAGGCCTCATTTGGAGTACTGTGTCCAGTTTTGGGCCCCACACTACAAGAAGGATGTGGAAAAATTGGAAAAAGTCCAGCGGAGGGCAACAAAAATGATTAGGGGGATGGAGCACATGACTTATGAGGAGAGCATGAGGGAATTGGGATTGTTTAGTCTGCAGAAGAGAAGAATGAGGGGGGATTTGATAGCTGCTTTCAGCTACCTGAAAGGGGGTTCCAAAGAGGATGGAGCTCAGCTGTTCTCAGTGATACCAGATGACAGAACAAGGAGTAATGGTCTGAAGTTGCAGTGGGGAAGGTTTAGGTTGGATATTAGGAAAAAACTTTTTCACTAGGAGGGTGGTGGAGCACTGGAATGGGTTACCTAGGGAGGTGGTGGAATCTCCTTCCTTAGAGGTTTTTAAAGTCAGGCTTGACAAAGCCCTGGCTGGGATGATTTAGTTGAGGATTGGCCCTGCTTTGAGCAGGGGGTTGGACTAGATGACCTCCTGAGCTCCCTTCCATCCCTGATATTCTATGATTCTATGAACAAGAGAGGGACAGGGAACACACTTAAATAGAGATTGAGGCTCTGATTCACACAGCACTTAAACACGTGTTTAACATTAAGCCTGTGAGTAATCCTTTTAAACTCAATGGGATTGCTCCTGTGCTTAATATTAAGCATATGCTTAAGTGCTTTGCTGAATCAGAACCTAAACAAATCTCCAGGCTGCTGATCCCTCCTCTGGTGGTTCCAGAGGGCAGTAGGAGTAAGATAGTCCTGCACTGTCTGGGAGCCAGAGGCAAAGGCAGAAGGGCCCAAAGTGAGGTCTTATATGCAGAAGGCTCTGACCTCCAGCAGATGATACAAGGTTTATAGGTTCTTATTACTGAACCTCTTGCCCAAAATCCTTTCCCTTGGGAGATGCTACTCTGTATTAAAAGAAGTAAAGCTAAATTGCAAAGGTAAGTAACCTAACGTTAGGCACATAAATCTATGCAGGCACTTAAATCAGTGGCTTGATTTTCAGAGTGAATCTGTGATGAATTATTGAAGTACAAAGCAGTCTGTATTGAACCATTTAAGTCCCTGTGAATCTGCAAGGAAATATTTAAGCAGTAGGCAATCACCAATACTTTTAATTTTTCCTTTTCTTTTACAAAATCCTTTTCCAAGTACACGCATATAAAAAAAAGAGTAGACTCTGCTCCTCCTTTAAAATACTTACAGAAGTTAAATAGGAAAATGAATAATCTGTGAAAGAAAATGGCTTTACTGATACAATTTACAAATCCACTCTTTCTCAGGAAACTACTTGACCTTTTTAACAATAGATTGAAACACAGTATGTTAAAGAAATTAGGTAAGGATATTACCATCTTCCCTGCTTTATAAATTCAAGTATCTTTATTAACACAAAGCACTAATGCATGATTAAAATATGGTACAATACGCTATTTAAGTATTAGGTATTTTTATTTTTAAAGGCTTGGTGCTAACTATGATAAAATATTAAATAAACATATAGCTCCAACCAGACAGTATATTAACAGATAAAAATGTGCAAGATTGTTTAGTAATAATACATTAATGACTTTCTTGGTTTAATAAATGTATATAGAATTCACAGGAAAGACCATATCCTATCATCGATCCACACTCATAACTTCAAGTGAATTTATTGGCTTGAAATCAATAACTAGTTGGCACAGTTTCAACATGGTAAACTGGGAGTTATACTGATTATTCTCCTTGTTATTAATGCATACACATAGATGCTGCTATTCCCTTGTACAAAACTGAACATTTACACTCAGGACTTTATCTAGAACCTAGAAATCAATGTTCAGGGCTAAGACTGAAAGATACCCACTGAAGATTTAAAAGATCATTAACGGTGGGGTTGCTACTATCAATAAAGCAAAATATTAAATACCCATTTTTGATAAAATCAGAAGGCCATCCCATTTTGTTTTGTGTACAGAAAATTCGTGGTCATTCTGCCTATGGAGTGATAGCAGGTAACAAAGGTAGAAGGACAGAGGAATTCTCTCTGGCTGAGTCCTTTTGAGGTGGTGCTTATTCCTTTCAACAAGACTTTGACTTAAGCCTGCAGATGAGAATTTAACTATTTCACTGCTTATTTTAGAAGAAACATCCACCTACTTTGGGATTATGAATGTGACTGGGTAGTATTTCTGGTGGGTAATGGGGGGCACAAATTGCACCTACATACTTTCTTTACAAATTTGGCTTCTGCACCCACACCTTGTCATTTCCTGATTTTGAGTAATTAGCAGTGAATTCTTAACATTCTCTTAGGGTATGTCTACACTACGAAATTAGATCGAATTAATAGAAGCCGGTTTTATAGAAATCGGTTGTATACAGCCGATTGTGTGTGTCCCCACATAAAATGCTCTAAGTGCTCTAGTCGGCGGACCGCGTCCACAGTACCGAGGCTAGCGTCGACTTCCGGAGCATTGCACTATGGGTAGCTATACCACAGTTCCCGCAGTCTCCGCCGCCCATTGGAATTCTGGGTTGAGATCCCAATGCCCGAATGATGCAAAACAGTGTCGCGGGGGGTTCTGGGTACGTCGTCAGGCCCCTCCCCCGCCGTCACAGCAACGGCAGACAATAGATTCGCGCCTTTTTACCTGGGTTACCTGTGCAGACAACATACCACGGCAAGCATGGAGCCCGCTCAGCTCAGCTCACCGTCACCATATGTCATCTGGGTGCCGGCAGACGTGGGACTGCATTGCTACACAGCAGCAGCAGCTAACTGCCTTTTGGCGGTAGATGGTGCAGCATGACTGGTAGCCTTCATTGGCGATCTGGGTGCCGGCAGCCGTGGGGCTGGCAGCCGTGGGGATGCATTGCACCAGCCCCTTGCCTTTTGCCTTTTGCCTTTTGGCAGTAGATGGTTTATTACGACTGGTAACCGTCCTCGTTGTACAGCAGCGGCTGTCGATCATGGGCACCTGGGCAGACATGCTCAGTCCTATGGAACTGTCTTGATGATGATGGTTATCAGTCGTAGTATGCCATTTTCTGCCAAGCGCCCTGTTGGATCATCGCACGTTAGCAGAGTCTTCCCTGAGCAGCAGATTGTGCAATAGGCCTGAAGGCTAACTGCCAAGCGCCCAGTATTTGCTGCCAAGCACCCAGAAAATGCCGAGGGCTATCAGTCATGCTGCACCGTCGTCTTAAGATGTAAAAAATAGATCTGTTCTGTATTCATTTTCTTCCCCGCTCCCTCCGTCAAATCAACGGCCTGCTAAACCCAGGCTTTTGAGTTCAATCTTTGGGGGGGGCCATTCTGTGTGACAGTTGTTTGTGTTTCTCCCTGATGCACAGCCACCTTTCTTGATTTTAATTCCCTGTACCTGTACGCCATGTCGTCACTCGCCCCTCCCTCCCTCCCTCCCTCCTTCCCCTGGTCCTTCAGATACTTGTTTCGCGCCTTTTTTCAGACCAGACGCCATGGCTAGCACTGGGATCATGGAGCCTGCTCAGATCACCGCAGCAATTATGAGCACTATGAACACCACGCGCATTGTCCTGGAGTATATGCAGAGCCAGGACATGCCAAAGCAAAACCGGGACCAGCCGAGGAGGCGATTGCAGCGCGGCCACGAGAGTGATGAGGAAATGGACATGGACATAGACCTCTCACAACGCACAGGCCCCAGCAATGTGGAAATCATGGTGTTCCTGGGGCAGGTTGATGCCGTGGAACGCCGATTCTGGGCCCGGGAAACAAGCACAGACTGGTGGGACCGCATCGTGCTGCAGGTGTGGGACGATTCCCAGTGGCTGCAAAACTTTTGCATGCGTAAGGGCACTTTCATGGAACTTTGTGACTTGCTTTCCCCTGCCCTGAAGCGCCAGAATACCAGGATGAGAGCAGCCCTCACAGTTGAGAAGCGAGTGGCGATAGCCCTGTGGAAGCTTGCAACATCAGACAGCTACCGGTCAGTCGGGAATCAATTTGGAGTGGGCAAATCTACTGTGGGGGCTGCTGTGATCCAAGTTGCCAGGGCAATGAGAGACCTGGTGATATCAAGGGTAGTGACTCTGGGAAACGTGCAGGCCATAGTGGATGGCTTTGCTGCAATGGGATTCCCAAACTGTGGTGGGGCAATAGACGGAACCCATATCCCTATCTTGGCACCGGAGCACCAAGCCACCGAGTACATAAACCGCAAGGGGTACTTTTCAATGCTGCTGCAAGCCCTGGTGGATCACAAGGGACGTTTCACCGACCTCAACGTGGGCTGGCCGGGAAGGGTACATGATGCTCGCGTCTTCAGGCACTCTGCTCTGTTTAGAAAGCTGGAGGAAGGGACTTTCTTCCCGGACCAGAAAATAACCGTTGGGGATGTTGAAATGCCTATCGTGATCCTTGGGGACCCAGCCTACCCCTTAATGCCATGGCTCATGAAGCCGTACACAGGCAGCCTGGACAGGAGTCAGGACCTGTTCAACTACAGGCTGAGCAAGTGCTGAATGGTGGTGGAATGTGCATTTGGGCGTTTAAAAGCGCGCTGGCGCAGCTTACTGACTCGCTCAGACCTTAGCGAAAAGAATATCCCCATTGTTATTGCTGCTTGCTGTGCGCTCCACAATATCTGTGAGAGTAAGGGGGAGACATTTATGGCGGGGTGGGAGGTTGAGGCAAATCGTCTGGCCGCTGATTACGCGCAGCCAGACACCAGGGCGGTTAGAGGAGCACAGCATGGCGCGGTGCGCATCAGAGAAGCTTTGAAAACGAGTTTTGTGATTGGCCAGGCTACGGTGTGAAACTTCTGTTTGTTTCTCCTTGATGAAATCTCCGCCCCCCACCCACCCACCCGGTTAACTCTACTTCCCTGTAAACCAACCACCCCACCCTCCCCTACCCTCCCCCCTTTGAGCACCACTTCCAGAGGCAATAAAGTCATTGTTACTTCACATTCATGCATTCTTTATTAATTCATCACACAACTAGGGGGATAATTGCAAAGGTAGCCCGGGATGGGTAGGGGAGGAGGGAAGGAAAAGGACACACTGCAGTTTAAAACTTTAAAACTTTAACACTTATTGCTCGGGAAATCATCTGGGGTGGAGTGACTGGGTGGCCGGAGGCCCCCCCACCGTGTTCTTGGGCGTCTGGGTGAGGAGGCAATGGGACTTGGGGAGGAGGGCTGTTGGTTACACAGGGGCTGTAGCGGCGGTCTCTGCTCCTGCTGCCTTTCCTGCAGCTCAACCGTACGCTGGAGCATATCAGTTTGATGCTCCAGCAGCCGGAGCATCGACTCTTGCCGTCTGTGTGCAAGCTGACGCCACCTATCATCTTCAGCCCGCAACTTGCTCTGTTCCTCCCGCGATTCAGCACGCCACCTCTCCTCTCGTTCATATTGGGCTTTTCTATAATCAGTCATTGACTGCCTCCACGCATTCTGCTGTGCTCTGTCAGCGTGGGAGGCAGTCTGTAGTTCTGTAAACATGTCATCACGCGTCCTTCGCTTTCGCTTTTGAATCTTCACTAGCCTCTGTGAAGGAGAAAGATTTGCAGCTGGTGGAGGAGAAGGGAGAGGTGGTTAAAAAAGACACATTTTAGAGAACAATGGGTACACTCTTTCACGTTAAATTTTGCTGTTCACATTACACAGCACATGTGCTTTCGTTACAAGGTCGCATTTTTCCTCTTATATTGAGGGCCTGCCGGTTTGGTGTGAGAGATAACTCACGCAGTGCCAGGCCACAGATTTCAGCTTGCATGCAGCCATGGTAAGACACAGTCTTTTGGCTTTTTTAACCTTCTTAACATGTGGGAATGGTTTCAAACAGTACTGCTCTCATTAACCATACCAAGCACCCGTCGGGTTGGCCATTTAAAATGGGTTTGCAATGTAAAAGGAGGGGCTGCGGTTTCAGGGTTAACATGTAGCACAAACCCAACTAATTCCCCTCCCCCACACACCCAATTCTCTGGGATGATCACTTCACCCCTCCCCCCCACCGCGTGGGTAACAGCGGGGAATATTTCTGTTCAGCAGAGCAGGAAGGGGCACCTCTGAATGTCCCCTTAATAAAATCGCCCCATTTCAACCAGGTGACCGTGAATGATACCACTCTCCTGAGGATAACAAAGAGCGATAAGGAATGGATGTTGTCTGCATGCCAGCAAACACCGGGACCATACGTAGCCATGCTTTGTTATGCAATGATTCCAGACTACGTGCTACTGGCCTGGCGTGGTAAAGTGTCCTACCATGGCGGACGGGATAAGGCAGCCCTCCCCAGAAACCTTTTGCAAAGGCTTTGGGAGTACATGAAGGAGAGCTTTCTAGAGATGTCCCTGGAGGATTTCCGCTCCATCCCCATACACGTTAACAGACTTTTCCAGTAGCTGTACTGGCCGCGATTGCCAGGGCAAGTTAATCATTAATCATTAAACACACTTGCTTTTAAACCATGTGTAATATTTACAAAGGTACACTCACCAGAGGTCCCCTGTGTGCCCCCAGGGTGTTGGGTGAGTTCGGGGGTTACTGGTTCCAGGTCCAGGGTGATAAACATATCCTGGCTGTTGGGGAAACCGGTTTCTCCGCTTCCTTGCTGCTGTGAGCTATCTACATTATCTTCATCCTCATCTTCCTCGTACCCCGAACCCGCGTCCCTGTGTGTTTCTCCAGTGAGGGACTCATAGCACACGGTTGGGGGAGTGGTGGCTGCACCCCCTAGAATGGCATGCAGCTCCGCGTAGAAGCGGCATGTTTGCGGCTCAGCCCCGGACCTTCCGTTTGCTTCTCTGGCTTTGTGGTAGGCTTGCCTTAGCTCCTTAATTTTCACGCGGCACTGCTGTGCGTCCCTGTTATGGCCTCTGTCCTTCATGGCCTTGGAGACCTTTTCTAATATTTTGCCATTTCGTTTACTGCTTCAGAGTTCAGCCAGCACTGATTCATCTCCCCATATGGCGAGCAGATCCCGTACCTCCCGTTCTGTCCATGCTGGAGCTCTTTTGCGATCCTGGGACTCCATCACGGTTACCTGTGCTGATGAGCTCTGCGTGGTCACCTGTGCTCTCCACGCTCAGCAAACAGGAAATGAAATTCAAACGTTCGCGGGGCTTTTCTTGTCTACCTGGCCAGTGCATCTGAGTTGAGAGTGCTGTCCAGAGCGGTCACAATGAAGCACTGTGGGATAGCTCCCGGAGGCCAATAACGTCAAATTCCGTCCACACTAACCCAATTCCGACCCCCTAAGGCCAATTTTATCGCTAATCCCCTCGTCGGAGGTGGAGTAAAGAAACCGGTTTAAAGGGCCCTTTAAGTCGAAAGAAAGGGCTTCGTCGTGTGAACGTGTCCAGGCTTAATTCGATTTAACGCGGCTAAAGTCAACCTAAACTCGTAGTGTAGACCAGGCCTTAGAGACACACAACTTCAGTGGGAATTTGCATGAGACAAGAATGCAAGCCTGTGACTCTAAGCTGAAAAGCACTTGGGGATGAAAAGAGCTGAAAAGTAATATTACATCCTATGCTCTGATATTTTAATAGAGTGCATGCCATATACAATCATCATTAAATGAAACCTTTAGCATTGTGTGTCCTTTTGAACAGAGCATATTTATTTTTCTGGAATTATCCCTCTCGCAGGCAGCTACAACCCTGAAGTTATAAATAAAATAGCCCATTATTGCTTATCAGTTTTGTACTGGGGAAAATAAATTTTGCTTTTATGTGTACAACTTTTTGTTTCATATTCAACTTTTTAGTGCCCACTAAACATAATGCAGCACTAAAGACAAAAATTTATAGGCCTGATTCAAATCTCAATTACACCAATTTATCTGTACAATTCCACTGCCTTTGAGTTGCTCCAATTTACATGGGTGAGAGACCAGAAACAGGTTCACTTATTGTAAAGAAATAGTAGTAATTGTGCTTCTGGTACACAAGTGTATGTTAAACCTCTACATAAACTTTATTGGAGATTGGGCATTATCCAGAATATGACTATTGCTGAGTTTAAAAGAGCATTAGATCAGATAAATCACGGAAGCCATCCATTTTTTCCTGATGGGTGGGATATGCTGCCAAAATGACCCTCTAGTTCAGAATAACTACTATACCTTACTTTGAATCAAGGTAATTTACTCCTGGAAAGATCAAAAAGAAGAGACAGGCTCACAATTTTTTTCTAATTGTATGATATGATTAAAGAATGCTGCAGAATTGGTTACAACGGAGTTGCCATTTTGAAAACATGGTAAACTAAAGGTTCAGGAGGTCACCTTTCTAAAATATACTTTTCTTGCTTAACTGCCAAGGCTAAATATGCTGCAGTGGAAGGAGCTTGATGTAATGTAAAGAAAAAGAGCCAAGAGTGGTAGTACAAGAGAGATGAAGCTGCATGGTGCACATATGCATGAGCACATGCAAGTGAGAGATGAATATCTTCATGGACCCCTAAGTAGGTTAGGTCTCTTGAAATTTTATCTGGACAAAGAAGAGTGTCATTTTGCCTATTTGATATGAATTATAGTGCCTGTTTTTGAATTAGTTAGCTTAATAGAAGTTCTTGACCTGAAGACACCAGGTACCATTCTGCTGTCACACTTCACAACACCAGTAAAATATAACCAGGGACTCATGTACAAATGTGACCAAAATAAGAACACCTCATATCTGGGGGGAACAACTCAAATACAATGTCATTATATATTAATTAATTTTGTGTTTCATATTTTAGATAAGAAATTGTTTGGCTGAAGGGCTCAGCACAGCACTGATTTGTGCTGTCCTGAGAAAGGCTCAGGTCTCACAGCAACCTGACGGATGCTCCAGGAATTAACAGAAACTAACTCCATTACAAAAGTGACATGTTTAATTTGGGTAAAGAGTGCATCTATCATACTGCTCTCTTGCATACTCTATTGGCTGACATTAGAGTGGCATTAATATAAGTTTTAGTGCCACCTGCGTGCTCTCCCATTAGGTAAGTGGTCTAGAATTAGGGTCAAAGGCCTAATGCTGAAAGTCCTTACTCATGTAAGAAGTCCTTACTCACACACAAGAAGTACCACTGAAGTCAATGGGGAATAGGCATGAGACAGGGAGTAGGGGGACCTGTGTTCTATGACTCACTGTGTAACATCGAGCAAGCAAGCTAAAGATGCAACTGGAAAATAGGGATAATGATATTTACCCTCCTTTGCAAAGTGCTCTGCTTTTCACAGATGAAATGCACTATCTAAATGCTAGCTTGTATTATTATCTACACGAGTGATTAGATGACACACAGGGCCGGCTCCAGGCACCAGCTGAGCAAGCTGGTGCTTGGGGCAGCAGATTGTTCGAGGCGGCATTCTGCCCAATCCTAGGGCGGCACGGCCGCTTTTTTTTTGTTCCGCTCCAGCCGCCCTGTAGGGGGCGGCGGCGCAGAGAACCAGAGCGCCCTGCAGGGCAGTCCTCTTTCTTCCCTCCCCGCGGACCGGAGCAGAGCCCTCATGGCAGTTGGCAGCGCAGCAGGAGGGGCCGCGTGGCAGCGCCCCCGCTGTAGCCCTGGCCGCCCCCTTCTCTCTCTCTCCCGCCCGCTCCCTCTCCCTCCCCCCCCCCC
>NW_020664473.1:1977201-2025327 GCF_002925995.2 Terrapene triunguis | reverse complement strand
CCCCGCCCCCGGTTTTTTTTTTTTTTGCTTGGGGCGGCCAAAAAGCCAGAGCCGGCCCTGATGACACAGAATCCAATATGATAAATTAAGTGACTACAAATTTGCACAATGAGGCCCCCAAATCTATTCTCCTCATTCACACAAGTGGGCCCACTGCCGTCAGTGTAAATACTCATGCGAGTAAGGTGAACAAGATAGATGAGGCCAGGTTGAAAAGGATAGAGAAATAGAGCACTATTTCATGAAATAAATAAATAAATAAATAAATAATACATCTGTGGGATTGGCATTGGTCTATAATTTTGTCCTGATGCCTGTGGCCCTCATATGGAGAAAGAAAATAATTGCAGAATCAGTGTCCCAAATATATATGTGTGTGTAAGTGAATCCAAAAATATGAAGGAAACTGTAAGGTAACTAAAAACGTTTGACAAAATATTTGATTTAGTACTGCATTTTTCTTTTCATTTATGAAACTCTTCCAGATTTGGCAAAGCAATTTTAATGTACCCTACTGGGTTTTGTAAATCATGAAATGATGAGGTAAATGTGAAAATGTGATGGTAAGGACATTAAACAGATTACTGCTGAAGAAAAGATTCTCCACATATGGCTGATATTTCAGGCTTTGCAGTCTGACTTAGGGAAATCATTAACCGACGGTGGTCTTCCTAGGATGCTTCTGATAGGTCCAGTGGGACCAGCTTTTACAGAAGCTTTCCTTATAGATCTGTGAGTCTTGGGTGCACTGTTTAATTCCCCCCTTCCTCCCATTTCCTCTAACAATTATAGGAATCCCCAGGGACCCTGTGATGTTGTTAAGGAATTCAGTTTTCACCTCACTCCATACCTAATTACTATAATCATTTATATTTACCATCCTTGGTCATAAAGCAAAAAAATGAACACAGATCTGTTTCTTCTATTTTATAACTGTTCTTTGTGAAAACTGCTCATTTGACATTTTCTTCCTCCTTCTTTACTAGAAGCATTGTGCCATTTTATTGTATTTAACTGAAATATGTTATACCTTCTGTGATAAAGTAATGACAACCAAACCACATATTTTATCAAAATCTGAATTTAATTACAGAATCTATCAAGTCTAAGAAGGGATGAACCTTTGCATTTTACCAGGATATCTATGATGAAAAAAAAATAAAAAAGAAAATCTGTCTGCAGACTCAGAGAAACATTATTATATAGCATTATCTGACAGAAAATTCTGATAACCTGTCAAATTAAAAAGCTGATTTGAGGAAATTTATTGAAACCACTTTTTAAGAAGAGACTTACTGTAAACTCTTGTTTGGGCAGTAGCCAGCCTCTTTAAATAAAAATGATTGAAGGATAGAAAATTTTGTAATCTTTTAAAGCTTTTTTTTTTTTCATTGAACTTATATCAGTTCCAACAGAAGATGACCTAACAAAATATGAGGGGAAAGTACACTGCTATTTTTATTACCACCAACCTTTTACATGATCTGTGAAATGACATTGATAAAGGGGCCTAATCTCACACAGGAACATAGGAATTATCATATATGAGCAAGCAGTGGTCAGTACCGAATGCTTCAGAGGAAGATGAAAGAAACCAGTAATGGACAATTGTGGAATCACATGCCCATCAAGGAAATTTCATCCTTAACTCCGTCAGTTAGTTGTTGGCTTATTGTAATTGTAAGGATGTTCCCGGTATCCCTATAAATATCCAGTCTTTTCTGAATTCTTTTAAGCTCTTGGCCTCCTGTATCCCACTGGGCTCCTGATATTTTGTGGCAGTTAGTTAATGGGTTAATTATGGACTATTAAAAAAACTCTTTCTTTTTCTCCTTTTTAAATGTTTCAGTTCCTATGAATGTTCTCCTGATCTTGTATTATGAGAAAAGTCTAACAAGGAGTATTCAATTTACTTCTTTATATCATTTATTCTATTATATAGCCCTATAATATCCACTCATTTCCACTTCCTTGCTAACCTAAGTGGTACCAGTTGTTTCAGTCACTCCTCATAGGGAATTTTCTCCATGTCTTTAATAAATGTTGTCACCCATTTCTTAACCCCTTCTATTTCTGCTATAATTTTTTTGAGGTAAGGCGACAAGAACTGAACACAGTATTCCAGGTGAGAGTGTGCCACTGATTTATATAATAGTTTTATAATATTTTCAGTATTGTTTTTATCCCATTCTTTATGCATTCTAAGATCGTGTCTGCTTTTTTGACCATTACTGCGCACTGATAGGAGGTTTTCACTTTGGTCTTTGTCCGTTACAGTTAATTTAGATCCCAACAGTAGTAATTATCCCACCAATGTGAATTACATTCCATGCATCAACTATGATTTCCACCTGCTATTGTGATGCCTATTCACCTATCTTTACAGGTCCCTGTGGTGTCTTCTCCAGTATACACTAACCTAAATTTGTGTAATCTATAACTATTGCCATCTCACTGTTCCATCCCTTTTCAATATTAGTAATAAATATATTGTTTATGGTATAAATCAGCATAGCTCCATTGCAGTGAATGGATTTACACAAATGATTTAAACCAGCTGAGAATCTGTCCCTGTGCTTTCAGACTCTTAGCCAGTTTATGATCTATGAAAAAACTTTACCTTTCCCCCCATGGCACCTTGCGTTCTGCCTGAATAGCTTCTTGCGAGGGACTTTAACAAAGGGCTTTGTGAAAGTCAAAATAAATTATATTCACTGGTTCTCCTTTATCCCTTTTATCAATCTACAATAGATTCAGCAATAATGGGAGTTACCTGTGGAAGGTCCCAGGTATAAAAGTGAGATTAATAGAATCCCAGGAAAGCTGACTTCTTGAACGTGTGAATTCATTACAGCACTTTGATGAGTTTTGCCTCTGAAGTATCGCAGGATTAACCTCTATTGGGTAAACCAAAGAACTACAGAACCATGGACCAGATGCCTCCTAGATCCAAGTAGAGAGATGACACTCCCTTTTGCACACAAATGTTTTCCCCATATTGTGCATTTTACCTTCTCTGTTTCCCTAGGTGGAGGGTTCTTGGGAGTTCATCATGTCTCCTGCCCTCTCTGCATAATGGTAATTCCCTGGGAAGAACTGGAGTTTAACAAGCAGGCCTAGTTTCCCTGGTTCCACATTAGTTTTCAGAGCCTAAGTGACAAAGGGCATAGGAACAATGGATGCTCCATCTGATGTGTGTGTGTGGGGGGGGGAATTATGCCTACCTTACAGTGGCCACAAGTTTGGGAATGGGCAGTAAGACCCTTTATATCTGAGGCCTCCTCCTGGTTTCTCCAGCTCAGTGGCTGTTTTCCTTTGGACTATGCTTCTTCTGCGGCCTTGCTCCCCACAAGCAATGGGGCGCTACTCCTCTAAATTTGTGAGTTCAGCCAGCAATTGTAACAGCTGGTTCTTCAGCATCCACTGTGTCCACCACTGGGTTTAATTCATCAAGAAGTCTGACTGTCTGTGGAAATGTTAAAGCCTTTGAATCACTACTGTCTTAAAGCAGCAAAGGAGAGGATAAGGAGAAAGATGAGGTGGATATGCTCTCCCAGCCACATAGGGAAACTGTCTAAGAGGGAAACGGAAATGGGGAGAAGGAAGGTAAGCTATGTGTGTCCCACTGGCCAAAGAAAAAACAGTGGGACCTCCCTCACATCTCACTTGGGATCAAATTGGACACCCTGGCAGCCCTATGCTGTCTTAACATGGAGAAAACTCTGAAGCTCCATGAGCTGATGTTAATAGCTCTAGGTGTATGCAAGATTATCCTGGAGCAGCTGCAGTCATTGAGTAGGCATCCACATTTCATGTCATCATCCCATGTTGGGCATTCTGAACCTGTGTGGAGGCAGTCACAACAGGTGGCGAAATATGTTTCCCACTCAGGCTACCCAGGGAAATAAAGGATGAATTGCAAGATTGGGAATGGTTCTGAAGGAGATGAATGATCGTTCTTGGCAATCAGAATGGATCCTAGCAACAGACATTCAAGTCTATTCAGATGTGGTGGTGGGATTTTGGATTGGGAGTATATTTCCAAGGACAGTGGTGTGCAAAGTAATGGCCACTGCATGGGCTGGTTTGGGACTGCTATAGGATATCACCCATTTGGGATTTTTTTCTAGTCATAATGAAGTTATGATGTTGAGGAAGAAATATATAGACAAGCAGTTCCTACTCAATCAGTGGTCCATATTAACAGCCTGGCCAGAAAATCTCCTGAGGTTATGCAGCTTGTGCACATTTGTGTGCTATGATGTCTAACTCTAAACATCTAACTCAGCCGCATCCCAGGAATAGATATCAGATTGCTAATGCTCTGTCTCATTTCCAGGTGGAGAGGGTCTGAGCATCTAGATGAGATCTAGCCATGATGGCCCCATTCCTGGCTCCTAACTGCTTTGGGTTTGGCAGAAAGATTGATAATCCCTAAGATCTTGAAAGGGGCCCTAGGACAACATCAGATTTTCAGGATTCTTAGCCTTTACTACGTGACTCATACCCAAGTTCTCAGTTGTATTAATCCAGAAGGGCATGTCACCACACACAATACCACATTGGGTTTTCATCTTATGCCAGCATAGCTGTGTTTTCTAACTCATACAAGTGATCTTGGGTGTGCAGATTCCTAGAGGGCCTGGCTTGATCATAACCCCAGCAGGATCTGTATCACACAGTCACTATGCAGGTCCTATCTGCTTCAGAGGTATGGAAATTGCTCTTTCTGGGAATGTTTTTTGGCAGCTTTCCTTGTGTTACCTGTGTTGGAGAGATTGTAATAGTGTCAGACCTAGAGGTGTTAGACAGGGCATTGGCAAGGGGTGCTTCACAGTACAGCAGACAGGGACAGCTGTGTTTCAGCTATGCTTTTCTAAGATGGTTAAAGGAGGTAGGCCGTGTTAGTCTGTATCTACAAAAACAACAAGGAGTCTGGTGGCACCTTAAACACTTTAAGGTGCCAGCAGACTCCTTGTTGTTTAAGATGGTTAAGGTGGGCTAGAGATCCATGATGGTTGTCTGGAAATGCAAGTTTGCCCATTCCAGGCTCTGCTGGCATATCACTTATCTCATCCTGCAGTACCAGGCCCCTCTCTGTCTCCTCTGGACAACAGCTTTGTGCCTAGATACCAGTTTGCTCATATCTAATGTACTGGTTATTGCAGAGAAGACTCGAAAAAAGGCCAGGTCTGGTGCCAAATCTCACTGGCTGGGAGGTGACTAAAGAGGCCTTAAAGCGCTGAATAAGTTAGCTGCTAGATACTTTAGCAGGAAAAGGAGGGTTACGTCTCTTCTATAATACATTTTGTTGTATTAATGTATATATTATTTTTGTCTGAAAGAGTGGCTTTAATTGACCTCAACCATAGCTACTGTGGGGACAGCAAATATAGACAGAAATACCGCAAATAATGTTTTATCGTTTTACAGAAAGTATCTAGAAACTCTGTCTCCACACAACAATCTAGATAAGATTTTTCATGAAAAGGAAAGTGTCCTCATTTTAGCACTCACCATTGTAGGTACTGCAGCACATCGAGGTGACTCTCAGATGATCTTACATTCCACTAGAGAAATTGGCCATTATCTTTTGCACAAACATCTAGGTATATTGTAAATTTATGGAAAGTTAAAAAAAATTGTAACTGAAGTCTTGGGCATGGTCTGGATGTATTGTTTCAGCATGGTCATTTCCTTATTTTTAAATGGGAACATTAGAGTATCCTGTATATTAAAGTGCCAGTACTACACATCTTATATTGCATGTTTTCATTTCTGCAAAATGGAGCTATCAGTATGTTAACATTTGTTTCTTTCCTTAGGGTTTGGGATATTGCTCTAAAGTCAGACTTTTTCCATACCAGTGCCTTCATGGCTCAGATGCTGCTCAGCATTGTTGTGGATGGCTACTTTAGAGCCTCAAAAGATTGCAACCAGTGTAAAGGAAAATAATAATAATCTACACAAGCATCCCTTTCCTCTGCCCTCTCCAAAAGCCCTGTTTACTCTTCTCCTTAAAGTCCCATTCCATTTCCCTTTATCCCAGCCTCTGCTGACCCCCCAACCCTGTTAAAGCTAAAAAGCTTTGGGGAAAATCATGCGCATGCGCATGCACATGCGCACGCACGCGCGCGCACACACATACACACACACACACACAATATGCTTTTCTCTATGATATAATATCACTATTCTAAAGTTTGTTGCTATGCTAGTTTGTTGAACATATTGGCACACAGACCTTGGGCACACACTGCTATGTGGACCCACCTTTTGTATAGATTTTCTACACCATTTTTGTTTTAAATATGAACATTTTCCCAGATTTGATCCACAAGAGACTGTTCACCTATGCAAATTTCTATTCCTGAGGTATAAAACTGAAAGGATCCTCTCAAATGCAAAGGAAAAAATGTTGAATCAAGTATAACAAATTCATTCTTAGCACAAGGAATGCATTTGATATCCTCTGTAATTAAAATATAAATCCATAAAGAAGGGGACAGTCTTTTTTTCTTTATTTTAAAAGATAAAAAAGTCTACCATTTATTTGTAGCTAAAAAGATTAACTAGTAAATATGCTAAGCAAACTAGCTTTCATTTACATCTCTGGCTTTCTGCCTTTGATTTACTAATACAAACACTCACAAAAATTGTCGACAGATAATGTGCAGATTTGCAAATTACCACTAGTGGCTCAATAGTCATTTTAAATAAGAAACATGTTGTATATCTGAAAAACTGATGCCTTTAAAAACGAATAATATTAATGGCAGACATTCTTCTTCAAGGCATAGCATTTGAATACTAAATTCAGGCCTGATCCTGGAAACCCTTTCTTCTTATGAGTGACATTAATGGGGCCACTCATGTAAGTAAAGCTTTTGTAGGATTGAATACATATATTGTATTTAACTAAATGCACTTTAAATTGATTACTTGTGTATGCAGCTAAGAACTGATGTATTTTCTTCTCTTTCTAGATCTGTTGTAATACTTCTGTTGATTTCATAAGTTTCAAAGCACTATAAAAACCTGATGTTATTAAAAATCCACAGACAACATTTTCTTCAATACAAATTTTCCCATAATCATTTTTTGGGGGCTTACCATGTTGCTTTTGTCAAAGCCTTTTCTATGTCTAAGTACAATGATCCAATAAAGATTAAAACAAATTTAAAAAGGAACTTGCCTATTTTGTGCCTTGACATTTACATTTCTCCATTTTCACTGATGTTTTTAAATTTGACAAAAGATAGGAAATGCCATCATCACAAACTGCAAGATGTTCATGACTCTTTGACTACCCAATTAACAATAGAGCATCTTGAAGGAGTCAATATTTTATGAATATAGCAGCAAAGCAAATAACATTTCCAAATACTCCCCCACCCCCTCTTCCACAAATGTTTGTTTACTTTCTTACCTGCCGGGTAACGTTCTATAACTGGCCAGCTGTCCACCTGTAATGTGGCATTGCCACCACTTCTTGTAAAACGTACTACATGGTATTTTCCATCATTAATGATTGCGTTGATCTCTTCGATAGAGATGTCATCAGTTCCAACATTAAACTTAACTCCAATTTTTCCCTGGTGCTGTTTAAAAAAAAAAAAAAAAAAAAAAAAGGAAGAGGAGGAGGAAGAAGAAGAAGAAGAAGTACTAATTAAGAGTTGTTTTAGTGAAAATTAGAGAGTGTGTTGTACTGGGAAAGATTCCTAACAACAGCTTCTCTCCTCAGATTTAACTTCTGAAGGCTTGCATGGGATAGTGACAAAACTCCTGACAGTTCATTGAGCTGGGATATCTCTTTCATAGATAATTGATATTCCAAATCAGTTACTTTCACAAACTGAGTTTGCTCCTTTTCCCAGTGGGTCTCACCAAGAAAAAAAATTAAAAAGCTCAAGTAAATTTCTTCCCTATGTTCCCCAATCTTCTTGATGAGCACCAGATACCTTCCTTTATTTAATAGGCTTTAAAAATAGAAAAGTCAGCACTAGCTCCTCTTTCATCAGCAAGAAGAATAAGGATTTCTTTCAGCTTGAAAAACTGGGACCCATTTTCACAATCCCTTTCTCACAAACCTAACCTATACTCACAAAAACAGTCCTGAGGAAGTCAATGGGACTAGTCGAATGAGCATGGATGACTGATGTGAGTAAGGATTTTCAGAATTAGACCCATAGAGGGATGGAGTTTATTTGTAATGCAAGAGAAGTGTCTGTCACTTTAAATAGACATAGGCTCAGATCCTGCAATCGGATCCACACAAATGCAGAATCAGGGCCATAGTTATTTCAGTGATAGTTGAGGGAACTCCACATTTCACAGGAATAAACCTAATACCTTGCATTTCCTTTCACAGGCAAAAACCTGGGCGGGGGGGCGGGAAGGGGGGAGAGAACTTTCAGAAGAATTTTCAGGAAAATCTAGAAATATTTAAAATATTTAAAATTTCTTAGCCTCATTTTCTGTGTTAGAAATATTCTAAGCTTATATCAATACCATAATATATTCTAATAATTAAGAAGGCATCTGTAATGGGGTATTTATAGCTTAATGAAGTATTTCAGTGTGCTCATTAAAAACAGTGACTAAGGAAGTTATGGTTTTTTTTCTACAAAAGGCAGGAGATATACTTCATTTGTGAATAATGACTGTTATTAAACTGAGGTGAAAAGAAAATATTGAACAGTGTGGTATCAGAGGCATATGCAGAGTTAATAATAATTCTATAAATGGTTTCATAACTTGTGAAAATGACTTTTTTATTTCAAAAGTTATTTTTAATTTTTTTATTAGATTTACTCCAAGAAACTCACTTCACTTCACAGCCTGTATCTCTAACTCCTTCACCCTCTTGATATTTCCAAAAAGAGGCTCTGTCCTTCCAATGCAGCTTTGATCTCTGCCCTCTCTGTGTATTACTCCCCTAGACCCACAGGCTGCAGAAGTGATGTCAGATAACTCCTTTGTCCCTCACCTCCTCATCTTTTGAAGTCCAGTCCTTTCTGGCTCCACTCCTTCCTCAGCTGCTGACAGCTCCCATCCCTTTGCCTGGCTCTTTCTTGCTCTTCTATCAGTCTTCTACTCTCAACGGAAGTGACTTAAATTTTCCACGTTTCTGCCCCACTCTCCTCCCACAGATTAACTATCTCAGCTCCTCCAGATACACTGCTGATGCCTTTAGAGAATGCCCCATAATTCCTCAATGACTTCCTCTGTGTTATGTTTCTATTCTCTCTTCTCTCAGCTCTGCTCTCTTCTTTTCAAAGCAACTTTAAGTTGAAGGGGCCCTTCTCCAAACTTATTCCTTTTCGTCTGCTGCCTCACTGCTCATTCTCTCCTCCTCCACCTGCTCTAGCCTTGACTGTACTCCTCTTGTTCTTTTCTTATCTTGCTGACCACTCCTTCAATGTTTCTTTGGAGGCTTATCTTCCTCCTCCTCCACTTTCCATCCCTTTTGGTGTCCCTCAGGCTTCGGTCTTGTCCCCAAATTTATCTTTTTTCCCTTGTGACAGTTACAGAAAACTAGTGATCTCCCAGTCATGTGCAGAAGACTACCAAATCCAAAAAGCAACTGTCATTCCACCATATATCCAAGTGCCAGAGCTGAATTGGCTGAGAAAATGTGTAAGATTTCCACTGTTTCCTACCATTAAAGCAGTAATTTGTGTGCTTCACGTGTCTTATTCATCCACTTATCCTGCTATTGATATTCAACAGAAATATAAGATTGCCATAATTCTCTAGCAATCACCACTTTCACTAAGTGATGAAATACAGAACTTTTTAATGCATATGACTACATTGTATATGTATTTTTTCAAAGAGTTTTTTCAAGAAATCAAAGGCTTTGACATTAATGAAGCAGACTCCATTTTTATGGTGAATCATAATTACAGTACTCATATACCCCATTTCGTCTACTTGCTTTCTCTATTTTCTCTATATATTTATAAACAAAAATGACAAACAAATCACCTTTAAGTGAATGGGACAAGTATAAGCATGGGATGTTTAGCATGTGCAGTGGCTGGTTACTTGTTACTGTGATGTCATTTTAAATTGGTCATGGCACAATTTCCATATATTAACACACCAAACAATCTTTTTATAAACTCAAAAGACAGAACCCTTGGCCATATATGATGTATACATATCTATATATGAAAAACATGTGTTTGCCCATTTTACATCCATATGAATGTCGATAGTATACATAGTAAACATGTACAGCATGTCAGCTAAGTACACAACATTACTCAATATGGAACATTCACCTCAAACTTCATGATCAGGCATATGGTTTATTATTGTTGATTAGAACCCGATATAGGTTGCAATTTATGCTGTTATCAAGACAAAGTCATCCCACCTTTAATATGGTAAAATGGTACAGAAAGGCATTAAAAACTTGATATCAAAGGGAACTATTTCATGGATTTTGCCATGGGAAGCTCTATTATCATTAGTGGAAGTTATGAGACTAAAACACAATGTAACTCTTTTGGAAATGTGGGGAAAATATTTAGAGCTGGTTAGGAATTTGTTGACTAATTGTTTTTTCTTCCAAAAAAGCTGATTCATCAAAACTGAAACCACTCACTAAACAGGGCTGGAGGGTTCAATGAATTTCCCAACTCAAAAAAGTCAAGAAAAAGTTTCAGAATTGTCAGAACATTTGTTTTGAAAACATTGAAGCATAATATTCCATTTTTCCAGTTTGAAATGAACTTTCATTTGGAATTTCAAGCTAATTAGACTGAAAAAAAAATTTAAATCAGAACTAAATTTTTCAAAATTATAAAATGAAATGTTTTAACCTGAAATGAATAAAAATCAGTTTCTTGGTTTGCGAATATTTTAGAAATTTTGACTTTTTATCCCAATTCAAGACAGGAAAAAATGTTGAACTCAAAAATATTCACAGGATGAGAAAAACATTTAGATATGGTGTGGTTTTGCTGCGAGTATTCCCTTATTATACCTGTATTTAAAATTGACTTTTGATCATTATGTCACACATGTTATCATCTAAGCACTGGTCTACACTAGATAATTAGGTCAGTTTAACTGTCAGTGAAGGGTTTGAAAAACTACCTACACCAACAGCAGAACCCCTCCCAGCTGCTTAGGTAGTGTCAACACTGAAGCTCTACAGCTGTGCCACTGCTACTTTCCTTACTATGAATCAGCAATGGTGTAAAACAGATATGAAGATGGAGTTATGGTGAGAAATTCCTTTTCAGATACTATGGTGATGAGCACTATAAGACTGCCTTTCAATTATTAAGTATGTGAGTAAATCAGGGGTGCGCAAATTACAGCCCGGGGGCCGCATCCGGCCCTACAGACATTTTAACCCAGCCCTTGAGCTCCTGCTGGGTAGCAGGGTCCAGGGCTTGCCCCGCTCCAGCCGGGTAGCGGGGTCGGGGGCTTGCCCCACTCCGCACGTGCTGTGGCTCCACGTGGCTCCTGGAAGCAGGGGCATGTCCCCCCTTCGGCTCCTACATGTAGGGGCGGCCAGGGGGCTCCGCACGCTGTCCCTGCCCCAAGCGCTGCCTCCGCAGCTCCCATTGGCCAGGAACTGCAGTCAATGGGAGGGGCAGGGGCAGCACCTGCAGACCGGGCAGTGTGCAGAGCCGCCTGGCTCCCCCTCTGCATAGGAGCCGTAGGGGGGACATGCTGCTGCTTCCGGGAGCTGCTTGAAGTAAGCGCCACCCAGAGCCTGCACCCTAGACCCCCTCCTGTGCCCCAACCCCCTCCCCCAGCCCTGATACCCCTCCCGCCCTCTGAACCCCTCGGTCCCAGCCTGGAGCACCCTTCTACACCCCAACCCCTCATCTTCAGCCCCACCCCAGAGCCCGCACCTCTAGCCAGAGCCGCGCCCCACCGCACCCCAAGTCCCAGCCCCAGCCTCAGCCTGGAGTCCCCTCCCGCACCCTGAACAACTCATTTCTGGCCTCACCCCAGCGCCTGCACCCCCAGCCGGAGCCCTCAACCCCCTCGCATTCCCCAATCCCCAATTTCGTGAGCATTCATGGCCCGCCATACAATTTCCATACCCAGATGTGGCCCTCCGGCCAAAAAGTTTGCCCACCCCTGGAGTAAATCAATATTAGTGTTGAATGATTATCCTTTGTACTGGTATTGCCAGAGAGCAATGAGGACTAATTAAAGGATGAAGCTCACCTAGACAGGAATAGGCAGGGCTTGTATAAAGCCAAATAGCTGAGAATGGGGGAGGGGCTGCAATGCTGAGGTCTGCAATCACTCTCTCTGAGGTAGAGAGAGAAGAGAGTTTGACCTGGAGGGAATGAAACACCTGGAGGAGGGTGGAGAAGAAGCCTGATAGAGTCAATGTAGGAAGCAGTCCAGGAAACAGCAGCAAGGTATGGGACAGTGTAGACCTTAATCACTGGTTGCAGGGTCCCTGGGATGGAACCTGGAGAAAAGGGCAGACCCTGGTTCCCCTGCCAGCCACTGAGGAAGTGGCACCATTGATGGGGAGTGTATGGGAAGACTTCCTGGGACAACTATGTACAGAGAGACTTTGGTACACAAACCCCTAGAAGGGGAAAACTAGAGTGACCTGACCGGAGGGCTGAGCCAAGAAGAGGGAGTAGTCGAGTCCCAAGAGGGAGAGAGAGTGTGTGAGAGAGAGACAGAGTGAGCACCTGCAGAAAGGGGAATCAGACTGGCAGAGCTAATTCCCCAGCTCCGGCCACAAGGAGGAAGAGCTCCAGCAAGGAAAGCACCCCATGAAAGGAAGCACTGGATGATTTAAAGAAGTGGTTTTCAAACGTTTTAGACTGTGTACTCCTTTCCAAATTATATAGTCTACTGCGTACCCCATCTGAGATAGGGTCATGATATACCTATGCTTAGATTGCCAAGTTTTACTACACCACTGCATTGTCTGCCATTACAGGATTTTTCTGCGCATCCCTCCTGAAGAGAGCTTGCATCCCTCCTGATGAGAGATTGCATAACCTTAGGGGTAGGCCAGTTTGAAAACCACTGATTTAGAGGATTAGTAATGGTAGTAATTAGTAATCTGATGCTGAGCAAATTCATCAGACCTCCATAGTTAAAGACGAAGTTAGTTGCCATGTTATAAATCCAATTTTCAACTTGTTCTTATGCACATGAACACAATTACATAACCTCAGAAGAACCAAATCAATCCACCCCTGTAGTTTTACATATTACATCTCATTTCAGGGTAGAGTTTTCTGGGCAGTTTTGGGAAAAAGCACATGGAGTTTTAAAGATCCAAGGTTTAAAAATCTCTCATGTTCCAACTGTCTGGTCAGCTATAGGAGCCTGACCTCAGGCTGTGAGGACAAATATATTAAAGACTAGGAGGCACTTAGATACTATGGTGATGAGGACCAACTAACTAGTCAGAGAGATGGAAAAGGATAAAGCAGGCTTATGTTTGGGGTCCAATCCTTCATTCCTAACACACTCTGAGATCTATAAGAGTTTTAAGTGCTCAAGGACTGAAGGAATGGCTCTTGGTCTAGTACAGAAATGTATATCAATGATCTGAAAACTCTTGTCCTCAAGCCACTGATTGTAACTATTGCAATGTAAGAACAGCAAGGGAATGTTTTCAGACATGTTTTATGGACTGTGTACTCTAAATATTGCTAACTTGTCCTGACAAAACACTGAGAATGCAGATGATCCACAGAACCGGAGCAGCTCACATGAAATGCAAATCAAGGCAAGAACTGACAGTTATGATTTTGTTTCTTTTTGGCCTCTGGTCCAGCACTACCAGTTTGCCAACTTTAGATGCAGTAAAAACTATGGAAGTATAAAAATACATCCCCAAAATAATGATATTTCTTGTGGCATCAGCAAGGTTTTACTATTCTCTGTAGTAATAACTCTAGAATGTGTGCAAATTTGGCACAAAAGTACTTTTAGAACAGACCACAGATAACCCAAGCTCATAATGCTTGCAACCTTTAACCACTTCCAAAGAAAAGCAATAATACTGACACTCCCACAGGTGAATAGCTGGAGTAAAAAAATCCACACCTGCCAGACTGTGTCTTATAGATTCAGTTCCCCGAGGTACTACACTATAGTGAATGCAACAATGAAATATTAGAAATATCTAATGTGTTTATTTGGATCTAAGTTTTTTGAGGAATTAAAAATTAATATAATCATTTTTTCATTAGAGTTTAACTGGAGGGTAATGCTCTAAATTTTAAAAACACACACAATACAAATAATAAAAATCATCATTAGTGAATTGAAACTACTAAGGAAATACACACATAAGAATGGTCACTGTTTGCTTTAGACAAGGGGAGATAAATGTTGTAGATGACAAGATACATGCTGTCTCCAAGATTAATAGACTATGTATATTTTAATCTAATGTTTCATCAATATTCCTGTTACCGTACATGTCTTCTAATGGGATTGCTTCCTGGAAAGAGATGAAAAGTATAAAGCTTCTGGGAAAAGATCTTTTAAATGAGATCTATTTTCTACATTTTCAAAGCACCAAGTCAACTTTCTGAATTTAAGTTCTAATATTCATATTCTGTCAGGTATTATGTCTTCTCATGAGACACCTTTTACCTAAAGTGGGAATTGAAAGATTTGAGCACTAGGTATTGAAGTTTGTCCTATGAAAAACAATTAAAATGACTTGACTTGGTTAGCTATTTTTTTTACTAACAGAGGCCTAATTTAAGTTCAGAAGACATTAATATAATATTCACACACACACACAAACGTCATCTTTTCTCCTGAAAAAGAGAACCCACTTCACCTCTACTGAAGGGCAGCCATCTCTGGAGTGGAATGTAGTACATGATGTATCATTGCTATCTACGCTATACAGAAGTTTAGACAGGGCTTGAAAACCTTAGCCAAAAACCAAAAGCTTCTATCCACAGGTAGATGTGTAAGATGAGGTGGGGAACCTGAATTGAGGCCCAGATCCAATGATCTATCCCTTAGTGATAAGCACATACCCCTGTCATCCCTAGCTGTTGGGAAGTGGGAGGGTGCTGGATTTTCTACCAGGAACTCTCTCTGGACCCTTCTTAGTGGATTCCTTTACAGTACCAGCTTCTGGCTAGGAGCTGTGTTTAAATTTACAGCATCACCTGCACACTAGTTTTTTCTCTTTCCCTTTCCCCATGTGGCTGCTGTGATAGAGGAGGATCTCTGCTACTCTATCCCTTCCACATAGAAGCAGATGTCTACTGGGAAGGGAAAATTCTCCTCCCTACTCTTGGCTGCTTGGAGAGGAGGTGGGTCTTCAACAGTCACTCTTGCTCACCCTCATCATTTTATTGTGAGTTTTGTGATATTTGGTGTCTTTTCTTAAATCCCCAGCTCCTGGAGCTCTGTGTTTATGTGAGAATCTCCACTTTTATTTTTAAATAAGTAAGTTTCTAGCCCTCAGGGTTGTGGAGAAAAGCTTGAAAACCAAAACCCTAAAGGTTCCAACACCAGAAGGCAAATAAAAAGGACTAAAAAGTACTATTTTTTAAAAAGTCTTGAGTTTTTAGCCAATCATTATTTTTTTAATTGTGACCCATGATTTTTGAAGGCCCTTGAAGCTGGCAATATTAATTACAGCAGAGGGCAATGAAAATTTAGGGGGCCGGGGCACATGGCTTATGAGGAGAGGCTGAGGGAAGTGGGCTTATTTAGTCTTCAGAAGAGTGAGGGGGGATTTGATAGCAGTCTTCAACTACCTGAAGGGGGTTTCCAAAGAGGATGGAGCTAGGCTGTTCTCAGTGGTGGCAAATGACAGAACAAGGAGAAATGGTCTCAAGTTGCAGTAGGGGAAGGCTAGGTTGGATATTAGGAAACATTATTTCACTAGGAGGATGGTGAAGCACTGGAATGGGTTACCTAGGGAGGTGGTGGAATCTCCATCCTTAGAGTTTTTTAAGGCCCAGCTCTACAAAGCCCTGGCTGGGATGATTTAGTTGGGGTTGGTCCTGCTTTCAGCAGGGGGTTAGACTAGATGACCTCCTGAGGTCTCTTCCAACCCTAATCTTCAGGCCCGCCAACAGCAATTCCGGGCACCAGGGCAGAACAGTCAATGGGCCCCCACCCATGCACAAGCTGTGCCAGAGCAGATGCGATCCATCTGACATTTGGGTGGTGCTGTGCCCGCGCTGTCTGGTGCCCAGAGGAGCTGCCAGTTGCACTGCTGGGCGCGGTCTTCCGGCACGGCCAGGGCTTCCACATGACTGTCCAGTAGGGTTGTCCAAAGATCCTTGCCCCACCCCCCACCCTGCCCTTGAGGACACACCCCTGCCACACCCCTTCTCTGAGGCCCCACCCCTGCTCACGCCATTCCCCCTCCCTCTGTCACTCACTCACCCCCACTCTCACTCACTTTCACCAGGCTGGGGCAGGGGGTTGGGGTGTGGTAGGGAGTGCGGGGTTGGGTTCTGAGAGGGAGTTTGGGTGCGGGAGGGGGTTCAGGCTCTAGGCTGGGGCAGGGGGTTGGGGTGCAGGTCTGGGGTCTGGGAACTAAGCTTTGAACCAAAGGGTTCCCACCATATGCAAAAGTTATATAAGGCTGGGAGTGACATCATCTGTTGTTCACAAACAGGCTCCTGGAAACACCTGAGGAACAAAGTCTGAACTGGGGAGAAGTGCTGGACCCAGGCTAAAGGGATTTTTAGACTGTGAATGGAACACTTAGGGATTCCAAGATGTAAGTAAGTGCAGCTTGCTCCTTAAGAATCTGCAGCCTGCTTGTATCATCACTTAGGGTGAGAATCTGCTATTCATAACCAAACTGTTTAGTATGTTACATTTAGTTTGCGTTTTTTGTTTATTTGCTAGGTAATCTGCTTTGATCTGTTTGCTATCACTTATAATCACATAAAATCTATTTTTTGTAGTTAATAAACTTATTTTTTCTTTATCTAAACCAGTGTGTGGAAATCATAACTCAGGAGCAGAAGGCTGTTGCATATTCCTCTCCACATTCAGGGAGGGGGCGAATGTTATGAGCTTACACTGTACAGTTCCCTGTGCAGTGCAAGAGGGTATAATTTTGGGTTTATACTCCAGAAGGCATGCATGCCTGAGGAGCTGGGAGGCGCCCTAGCTGTTACCTTCCTATGCAGGGGCTGGTCAAAGCGCCTGCATGTAACTGCAGCTGGGTGTGTCCCTACCTGTATGTGTGCTGGTGAAAGTGAAGGCTGAAGCCTGGAGGGCTTGGCATCTTGTCACAGCAGTACAGTGTAAGAGTGAGCCCAGGCTGGTGTGTCAGGGGGGCAGTTTTAGGAGGCACCCTGGAGACCCAGCATACCCACAGAACCATTTCTACAGCACCTGAGGTTTTGTGTTCACTTATACAAGTGCAAACCAAGGCAGACCCGTCTTAGCTATAATATCAGACAAGACAAGATATTATGAATGCTTAAAGAATGGACCTGTAAACATGAATATGTAACAAACACATCAAGATCTTTTTTTCTAACTTCGGCATCATGAATCAATCGTTGCATGGATTTTTTTAAAATAATATTTTAACCATATTATTTGTTCTCAAGTTTTATTCAGAAATTGCACGAGCTCATTAAATGAAACCAGCGGTTCTCAAACTGTGGATCGGGACCCCAACGTGGGTCACAACTTAATTTTAATGGGGTCGCCAGAGCTGGCATTTGACTTGCTGGGGCCTGGAGCCAAAGCCTGAGCCCCACTGCCCGGGGCTGAAGCCCAAGCCCACCGCCAGGAGCCCAAGCCCAAACCTCACCGCCTAGGATCGAGTCCGAGGGCTTCAGCCTTGGACAGCGGGACTCAGGCTTCAGCTTCAGCACTGGGTGGCAGGGCTCAGATTATGGGCCCTTCGCCCACAGCTGAAGCCCTTGGATTTTGGCCCCCTGGCCCAGGGCGGCAGGGCTCGTGTGGGCTCAGGCTTCGGTCCCCCTCCTGGAGTCCTGTAGTAAATTTTGTTATGATAAGGGGGTCGTGGTGAGACTGAACTAAACCTTTAAATGACCTCACCGATTATATGCCATTAAATTATCTACTTTTTTAGAAATCAATACAGCAATAATAAACAATTACTGTCTACCAAATGCCCCTGGTTGACATATAAGAAATAGCAGCAGACAGCAATACTGTCACTATAACAATATTATGCACGCAAATACATACAGATGCTTTTAGAGCAGTGGTGGGCAACCTGCGGTCCGCGGGCCGCACGCGGCCCATCAGGGTAACCTGCTGGCGAGCTAGCAGACAGTTTGTTTACATTAACCATCCATAGGCACGGCTGCCCACAGCTCCCAGTGGCCAGGAACGGCGAACCGCAGCCACTGGGAGCCGCGGGCAGCTGTGCCTGTGGACGGTCAATAAACAAACTGTCTCACAGCCCACCAGCAGATTATCCTGACCGGCCGCATGCGGGCTGCAGGTTGCCCACTATTGTTCTAAAGCCAGTGCACTATTCAAAGTTGCTCTATAAAAATTCCAGACATTTAAGCATTAAGCAATGGCCTTTAAAAGAGGTACGTGAAATACTGGCCCCAACATCAAACTAATTTACAAGTTACATCTAATAAGCTCATATTAGCCAGGTATCATTTTTGAAATGCAGGCGGTGTTACGTGAATAAAAGATGTGAGAAGCCTTTTGTTTGTAGCAAAATGCCACATATATGACCATATAAAAAGAAGAAGGAACCATTAAACTGTTTACCATCCCAGCACTTCAGAACTGAATGCAACTGTTCTTTACTACGAAGAAGCAATGATTCATGTTACTTTCCACTTCGAATTAATTGTCCTTACAGACAGCTTTAAACTTTCTCATAACAATTCAATTTACATATAAAACTCAGAAGCAGAATATGTAAGTATATTTTAAGAGCATATTTATAAATCTGCAGCTCTGGCAAATTTATTTTCAATTCTCAGTGAATTTACTGTACCCCTGTTTAGTTTTAACCATCATTATTTTTAGTCCTGTGTATCATGGCTGCATTATTTTAAGTTATTCTGATGATGAATTACTGGGATGACACAATTACCCTAACAATCTCCCCACAAAATGCAACACTTATAGAAGACACACGGAGCAGAGCCCTCAACAGCAGCACATTGCATCTTATTATCCACTCAGCATCATTATTGCAGTACACAACATTAAATTTTCTTGACAAAATATGCAGTAAAGAACAATTTAACTAGTCAGCCCTTAAAATTGTACTCTTCATCAAAATAGTATGTAGTGTGTAAATCCCTTAACCTTTTCAGTGCCAGGCCTGAGACAACTTCTTATGGATGGGTAGAACACCCAATAAATACTTATGTGCCATGTGAGGTTATTATTGCAAGGAAAACAGGCTTTTAACTGTTGATCAAGATAATTACCTTGCCTAAGATGCCCAGTGGAACTATTCATGATATAAGGATGTTTATCGAGGTCTTGTTCCTGAAAACTTCTCTATGAGAGTGGATTTCTGTGCAGAGTACCAGTGACTTCAGAAGAGCTTCACGTACCTTAGTTAATGGGGGCCCAGCTTTAGACACCTTCTGACTGCTTCTCTGAGTCCACCACCCAGAAAGTCAGGGACAGCGTGCGTCAAGTGGGGCACCCAACTTATAGATGCAAAATTAGTCCTACTCTCTCTTTTGTACCGATTTAACTATTTCCGTAAGGGGTGTGATTTTATACCAAGACAGTAAAAGCAGTGCAACCCCTAGTGAAGACGCAGTTATACCGGTATAAAAGGTAAATTTACAAGAGTAAGCACATTTTTATCAATACAAATGCATCCACACTGGGACCTTTATTGGTTTCTATGAGTAGACAAGCCCTTCTGATGATCTGTCTGCATGAGATAAGTGCAAAGTCAAACAGTACGTCAGTGGCAGAGCTGGGATAAGAAGCCAGGAGGAATCCAGAACAGCAAATTCATAAATAAGCACATTTAAGCTATGTGATCAACGCATGCTCCCAAACCTAGCAATAATAAGATATCCGAGAGGTTGTCAAAAATGGTCTTACATGTAAGAGACCATGAGGGAGATTTCTGAAGGCACAAAGGGAAGTTTGGTGGCCAGCTCCCATTGACTTTCAACAGGAGTGAGGCACCTCACTCTCCTTTGTGCCTTTGAAAAACTCCTCCCAAATGATGATAATCTACTCTGCTGCCACAGACATCCTCAGCTGCTTACCACACATGCTGAGAGGGGATGTCTCACACTCTATTGGTTAGTCTTGGACTTAGGAGTCCTTGTGTTTAGCCTCAACTCTGCCATTGACTTACTGTGTGACTTTGGACTTGCCTCATGCAGCCAAATTTCCAGAAGTGTTCATTAATTTTGCATTTCTTAATTCAGGGGAAAGGATAGCTCGGGGGTTTGAGCATTGGCCTGCTAAACCCAGGGCTGTAAACTCAATCCTCGAGGGGGCTATTTAGGGAACTGGGAAAAATATCTGTCTGGGGATTGGTCCTGCTTTTAGTAGGGGGTTGGACTAGATGACCTCCTGAGATCCCTTCCAACCCTGATATTCTATTATTCTAATCAGCCACACCCTGTGATGCTGAGCATTCACTCCTCCCAGAGAGCAGACTTAAGGTATCTCAGGGTGGGCACCCAAAGAGTGAACACATCTGAAAAATTTGGCCTCAGGTCACCTATCTTTAAAATGAAGAGAATATGGTCTTCCCATCTCCCCAGGATGTTGCAAAAGCTTAATGAATGAATACTTGTAGAGTGCTTTGAGATCCTTGGTTGAAAAGCACTATGTCCCAGATTTTTAAAAATATTCAGGTGTTGCTGCATGCAGCATCACAACACAACTGATTTAGAAACCTAAGTCTCATTTTCAAAATGGATATAGGCACTTAGGAGTCTAAATTCCATCATCAGCCAATGGGATTTAGACTCCTGAGTGCCTAAATTCCTTTTGAAAATGAGATTTGGGCTTCTAAATCAGTTAGGTGTTGTGATGCTTAACGCAGCAACACCTAATACCTTTAAAAAGCTGGGCCTGTATGTGCACAACATGATCTATTATTATTCTAAGTGGTAAACATACAGTGGAAGTGCAGAAGAGTTAACAACAGAACAAAGGTACTTTATTTACCAGATAGACTGTGGTAGTGCTACTGCATGCCCTAGGTAGGTCTGCATTTTGGTAACATATATGGAACAATTTCCCAAAGTCACTAGCTCTGTACTTGGAGGGCATCTAGATCACCTCTGTGTAGAGGGGAAGTGCGTGGTGCATCTGAAGTCCCACTTGTAAATCTCTAACTGGTGCTCAGCCCTCATGCTGCTCCTCTGTATAGAAGTGAGTTTTACCCTGATTTCCCCATCACTACCATCTTTGTCTATGGCCAGTTTTCTTTCCCTTATTATCAGGAGTAGAGTTGTTCTTGGGAACATTAGTAGTCTACTTTATCTTAGCTTTTTCCATCCTGATGAACTTGCAGGATCAAAAACTATTTGACAATTTAATTGTGTGTGGTTTGCTGAAATACACAGAGTGGAGTATTCTATTACTGGTTTTACAATAGGAGATCTTGCTTCTTTTGATCACTTAATTCAGCAGAGAATGTAAAAATTACTATGCTGGAATACATGTAACTCATAAAGTGATCAAACGGTGCTAGCTGACTGGTCTGTTAAATCCAATTGATAGCTAGGAGGAAAAAGCAAAACCAGATGCCAGATGACTACAATTGCCTTTACTTCTTCTTCTGCTACTGCTACTAGCAGTCCCCAAGGTTAAAATGACATTGGCTTGGGATCTCAAAAAAAAAAAAAAAAAAAAAGAGCCAAGGAAAAAGAAGGCAAGCTTTACCATGAGGACATGAAAAAGATGGTGTAGAAAATCATAAACCCTTGCAGCTGCTTGTATGATGGAAAGAGAGCCTTACAAAACATGGTGAATAGCATGAACACATATTTGACAGTAGGCTCTTCAATATGTAACACGTTTACAAATAAACTTAATTGCATTTATAAAAGACCTATCAGCTGTCTGGAGCAAACTGAACAAACGTCTCACAGTGTCAATCTGCAATAGGTGAGTTTCACACAGAATGCCACTGAAACAAAGAGTTCAGTCCTGTACAATGCTGAGTGCCTCCCTCTGAAGTACTGAACACCCCCAACTCCCAACTCCCACTGTTTTCAATAGGACTCTCAGCATCTTGCCGGATAAGTCCCAGAATGAATTATAATAATCATCAACTTAGTGGTACTTAAAAATCCATAAAAGAAGATAAACGCCTGTGTTATAACACACAGAGCAATGTACAGATGAAGAGCCAGGAATGCAAAGATATACTGTACCTTCAGAGAGCATAAGGAGATTGAACAAAGTGATCCTCTTATTTGAAATTCGCTCCTCTCTAATATAATTCAATGGATTTTTAATTGTTAGGAATTACTCAATTTTCAAATGGGGATAATTATTAGCTAACTACAAAAACATGAACATGGCATTATTCTAACCTTGTTTACAGTCCAGACCAGACATCTAGAATTTTTGCGGTTTTTTTATTTCTCCCCAGCTCATTTGATATACTTGTCAGTATTACATGCCTGATTCTTAACTCACACTGTCAGAAATCAGAATTAACTCCACTAAAGTCAGTGCACTTAGGGTACGTCTACACTTACGGTAGGGTCCGGCGGCAGGCAATCGATGTTCTGGGATCGATTTATCGCGTCTGGTTAAGACGCGATAAATCGATCCCGGATCGATCCCGGAAGTGCCCCGGATCGATCCCGGAAGTGCTCGCCGTCGACGCCGGTACTCCAGCTCAGCGAGCGGAGTACGCGGCATCGACGGGGGAGCCTTCCTGCTGCGTCTGGACCTGTGGTAAGTTCGGACTAAGGTACTTCGAATTCAGCTACGTTATTAACGTAGCTGAATTTGCGTACCTTAGTCTGAAGTGGGGGGGTAGTGTAGACCAGGCCTTACAGAACTATAAAAATGGTATAAGAAACATCAGAATCAGATCCTCTTTGTTTATGGTTTCCACCCCTTTAAGAGCTCCATCTCCTGATGCTATCTCCATATATTAGAATGTGGAAGAAGGATTAAACAGCAAATAGTTGACTAGTTGGTGGTGCAAACAACCTGTACTAATGATTTGCATTAAAATTCTGCCTATACTGGCTGAGATTTAGAGCTGTTTTTGGAGGTTTTAACTGCATCCAGGGATCTAACTGCCTTTCACTTGTATCCCAGTGTTGTTTATTGATGGTGTTTAAAAGAAAAGGCTGGATTTCATGTTAAAAACAAACACCCAGGGTAAATAGCAAAACAACTAAATGAACTTCCCCTACTTACCTTTCCGCATGCCACTCACCCCAAAAATACCAACTAGCCTTTTGGCAGCTCTACTGATCTGTATCCATACCTGTAAGCACTTTGAGATATGTATAACTTTATTCATGTCAGGTTTCAGAGTAGCAGCCGTGTTAGTCTGTATTCATGTCAACACCTTGATGAAATTACTCTCATGAGTGAAGTTATTCACTTAAGCGTACGCAGATTTTGACATCCAGAATGGATGTAACTTAGTTAACAGTTCAGAGGCATGGGATGGAGATGTGAGAAAGCTGGACAGGCAATGGGCATGTTTATAAGGGAGAAGGCAAAAAATCAGAATTGCAAGTAGAAATGGGCTAAATGAGAAAATTACAAAAAATCCAACTCTTCAGATTTATTAAAAATCCTGCAAAAATTGGGTGTGCAATTTAAGCAGCACACCGGCAGCTGAAATTTAAATGACTTGTTGCTCTGTAGCAGATCACCTGAGGTCTCACTGACTTCGCCAGCATTACAGAGGTCAGATTTTGACATGGATGAATTAACTTCTCTTCAGTAATTTTATCCAAGTGCATCAGGCACAAAAAAGCTGTGGTGCAACACCAGGTAAGCCAGGGATATGTGTTCCTTTTCTCCTCCTCCAGTAAATATGATAACTTTAGGTAGTGCAACCTCCATGCTCTAGTCATGTGTTTTTTTCAAACCACATTTTGCCCTTCTAACAGTCTCATTAGGCAATAGTACAACTGGGAGAACGTCACGTGCAACAAACACTTTCTTAGCCAAAGTGAAAGATGTGCTGTTTTGACTGTCCATCACTTCTGTTTTTGTATGTGCAATTGCTAACAGGTCTCTCAGACTTTTCACCACAGCAAAGAACAGTTGGGATTGATGGCTTTCCTCAATAAGCACCTTCCCATTTCCTCCTTGTACTACTCTTAATATTGTGGAGAGTGTTCAGGCAGAGTATCCTGGAGATAATGCACCCATTCTGCCATGCACGGACTGCACAGACTTCAGAATACAGAATGTACCGAAATCTAACAATTTCTTCTCCACTAAACATCTACAAGCAAAGGACTTTCCTTTTGTCTCTCATACAACTATAAATCTTTTCCCCCTCCCAAAACCAGTTCCCCAGTCTCTTCCTTCAAATTACTCCCTAAAACTCACTTCTTTCACAAATCCTATTTAAATCCTGTGTCTTGCCTCCCCACTCCACAAAGTGATGGTGAGAGAGAATGTGAGGGAGGCAGAGAGCAAACAAACAAACAAAGTAGATTCATGAGACTTGTCCCCATCCCTAATTTACTTGTCAGTTTAGTCTGTACGTTCTCCAGGGTAGGGACCACACCTACCACGATTTTTGTACATCACCTAGCAAAATAGTGTCCTGACGCTGAGTGCATCTGGGTGATGGCAAAATGTAAATATTAAATAATACTAACTGTAAGCTCCACAGGCCAAGAACCTTGTTTCCTAATTTGTTTGTAAAACACCCAGCATACTTTGGGTGGTATGTAAATGACAAACTATAATGGTGTGAAGCTAGCAGAGATACATGTTCTTGAGTTTTGGAGATGTTTGTGTTTTGACCAACTAATTATGTTTTAATTTAAAATTTCAGTGTATTGGTTTCTGACTAATGCTCCCTCCCCCCCACAACATTATCTATTACAAGTCTTACTCTAACAATAAAATCAGATAAAGCTTTGCCTGCAATTCAGGGCCGGCTCCAGGCACCAGCCCACCAAGCATGTGCTTGGGGCGGCGCCTGGAGGGGGGCGGCACGGCGGGGCGCTCCGGCCCGAGAGCGGGGCCGCGACTGGGCTCGCCGCCCTCCCCGTGGCGCTCCGGCCGCCAGGGAGAGCGGAGCCGCAGCGGGCTCGCCGCCCTCCCCCGGTGCTCCGGCCGGTCGGGGAGAGCAGGGCCCCTGCCGGGCTCTCCGCCCTCCTCCTGGCGCTCTGGCCGCCGGGGGCTCTCTGCCCTCCCCCCAGCGCTCTGGCCACCAGGGGGAGAGCGGAGAGCCCCGGCTGGGCTTGCCGCCCTCCCCTGCCGCAATGGGGGAGGGGGGGGCGGCCGCTGGCTTTTTTGCCTAGGGCGGCAAAAAAGCCAGAGCCGGCCCTGCTGCAATTAACAGAGAGTGTTAACCATAATATGGATCTCTAATTAATTATTTTTCTAGAAAAAAAGGCCTAATTAGGGTTAACTTCAATGCTAACCAATTTCGTTTACTCCTTGTTTAATATCTGTGATTGAACATATTTCTCCATAGAGCAACTGATTCACAGATCAGTCCAAACTGAAAAAAAGACTATGTAAAAATGGCACCTTCTGATACAACAGATTTGCTCCCCTTGTGTATTAAGAGTGAGATCTATTGACTTTAGCAACTAAAAAATGTTTACTCCTGTTATCCCTGTAGAGACAACATGGTTAAGAGAGAGTAAGTTAGATTCTGTTCCTTCTTACGCATCTTCAAAAGAATTGCCTAACAAGTTTCACCCACCAAAAGCAAAGGGGATTGCAAAGGAATCATTGAGAGCCTATTGTCATCTGCAGAACCTCCATTAGATATGATAACATGTGAGAAGAAAAGAACCCAGCTTGACTCTCTGTATCCAGACTGTTTGCAGGACTGGCAGTTAGAGAAAAGACTACACCTTGTGAGCAAGAGAGTAAGTGTTATACAAGTCATTGAGGTGCATATTTGGAACCCAACAATGACACTCATGCAGAGGCACTTTTCACTCTAAGCTCCACTTCAGATTTTTGCAAACAAATTTATAATTGTTAAATAAAACTGGCAATAATATTTAGCACTTAGTATCTTCACAGTTTTGTACTAACTAGAACTGATTAATTCTCAGAAGACCCCTTGGAGACAGGTAATTGTCCACAGCCCCATTTGCAGCCAGGGAAATGGGCACAGAGAGGTTATAGGCCATGCCTAAGGCCTCACAGAAAGTCAGTTGTGGTGTTGGGACTGGAACTCTGCAATTCCATTTCCTTCCTCTGTATGAATGCAGGACACAAAAATCTAACACAGGACACAAAAATCACAGCAATTATTCTCAGCCAGATCTTCAGCCCCTGGTCTGAATGTTTTGTGCTGCCATAAAGCTGTTCTCGCATTCCCTTGGCTGGCTGGGTGGGTAGTGTAGGGAGAGGATTGGAGGCAGGCAGGAGCAGGAATGGCCTTCAACCTTCAATACTTAGTGCAGAATTGCAATCAAAGAAATATTACTTCTGACCATGAATATTCAAAATCTACAATGTGGGGCAGAAACCAGCCTCTGCTGCATTCCCTTGACACCATTCCTGCAGCCTATAGGAGCCATAAAAGAGATGGAGTGGCCCCTGTGGGATTATCTCCAGCACAGGAGCTTCATGGGCCTGACCCACTCTTTCTTGCCATTCCTCACAGCACCTGTCACAAAGGAGAGATGGGGACCAGAAAGGGAATGTGGCTGGAGTGCTTCTCATTCCAGCAATTCCATGCTGCAGAGCAGCCCATAAGCAGCGCAGGTAAGGTTATTGTAAGTACAAGTAGCCCCAGGGCTGCTCTAACTTGTGCAGAGGGCATCATGACCCCTAGAGCAGCCCAGATCCAGGCAATCTGTGAGATCAGAACTGTATGTCCTGAGAGGTGATCTACCACTCCTTCCAGTATTCCATAAGCTGCTGGTGGATTTGAATACACCACAGATATTGTTGAAGAGGGTGTACAAGGTCCTACAGGGGAAACCTGGAAGAAAGTTACTATTGAGACAGATGTTCCTTCCAGTGCAAGAGAGAAATGCAGCACCATTTGCACATTCAGAGTCAAATTCAACCTAGGAGTAAACAGCTGCAGCTCATTTGACATCAATGAAGTTATCCAGGCTTAATGAAGGCTGAATGTGGAAGTTGTTATAAATGTAAGGGGTCATTACTACACACTCACAGGCTTTTTCTTTCCAAGTTTCAGAGTAGCAGCCGTGTTAATCTGTATCCGCACAAAGAACAGGAGTACTTGTGGCACCTTAGAGACTAACAAATTTATTTGAGCATAAGCTTTCGTGGGCTACAGCCCACTTCTTCGGATGGGCTGTAGCCCACGAAAGCTTATGCTCAAATAAATTTGTTAGTTTCTAAGGTGCCACAAGTATTCCTGTTCTTCTTTCCAAGTGTATTTTTAGCCAGCCAGACTGAACAATTTAAAAATGTCTCCTCCTTAATCAAGGAGAGGGGATGCATTTGAGATATTTTCTGCCAAAGAGAAAGCAGTCTCCTCCTCCATTTGAGCTGTAATTAGTTTCAGGGGTAGCAATTAACTTTCATTAGTTCTACCTGCCACCGTAATGCTCTCTTCTTGTGACACTGCTTGCCGAAACAGACTGAGAGCCTACTCCATCTCCCTGGTACCTGATAAAGAGCCCACAGGGAGCAGAGCAGAAAAGCCCATTGTCAGTTCAATAGAACATGACCATAGCAAGTGCTCTTGGAATCTTTGAAAACTTTAGAACTTGTGTACTTTTTCAGAGCTGACATGCACAAATGCCACGAGGGATACTGGAATAAGTGGGAAGTTGCCTGTTGTTTTAATGTATCCTATCACAGTTCTTAGTTTGACTGAAAAGTAAGTTAGTGTACATACATAATACCTGAATTATTGACAGCTAAATCTAAGCTCTTTTTCTGTTCCAGAAAAACAGATATAGATATACTTAACCACTATATATATAATAATAATTAATAAATAATACATCACATTAAATTGCATATTACATATTCATATTACGTAACATATTTCATGCAGTACAGTGCCAAAGTGCTTTACTAAATATCAGCATCTATAGCATTACAAAATTAATACTCTACATAAAGAAATGTTTAATGAAATTATGGCAAAATTGGGTAGTAGAAATAGCACCATGAGTAACAATTGTTTTTCTGTCCCCACAGGCAGTCATTTTAGAAGGCTGGTTGTTGCCAATTATTTGCTTTGCTTTATAAAGTAAATAATTGCAAAGTAACAAATACAAACATAAAGACAGAATGGAAGGGCAAGTATTAAATGATTATATCCTTCCAAAATCATTTCATATTATATAGACTTGAAAGGAACAATTCAATGTGGATAATGTTTGCTGTAAGAGTCTATTTTATGCCTTCTTGCTACCACCGGAATAGCTTCAATGAGCAGTTCTAACCAACTCAGTGAGCCAAATCATAAAGCTTCAGGCAGTCATGAAAAACTATTGATTTTTTTTAACCTTTTTTCAGCTGTAAATTTCTATTGGTACGTGACAAAATTGTGCAAGCTGCATTTGCTAGCATAGCCATTCTGGGAAAAGCTGAAGTCCAAATCTCTCTGGTTAAGACACTCAGAAGTTTAATGTGGTCAATTTCAAACTGCTTCAACCAATCTTACATCAGACAAAATGTAACATATGTGGTTCCCAGTAGCAATAATCAAAATTGTGGTTTTAGATTTTTGTTGGAAACAAATTACAGAAAGGAGACATATATCTGATCTTTATTTTATTGCTGGGCAAGCGGAGCAATAACAACAGAAAATGTGGCCTTTCTTTAAAAAATAATAATTTAGTTCGTCCTTTCTTGAGTTCATACAAGATTGATTTGGAGGGTAGTTTTTGATTCCCCCACCTCTCTATGCTCACTGGTTTGGAGATGTGATCCCTGGCCTAGAGCCCGGCAGAGAGGTTGGGATCCTGCAGGTCCCAAAGGAACCACTGCCATAACAGTAGGAGCAGGTAAAAGGTACTTTGTTGTGGGCAGGATGGGGTGGGCAAAAAAAACAGACTACGTTAATTTGCAGGAAAACACTAAATCTCTCGATAGTTTATCATAAATAGAATCTCAACAATGTAAAGCAAGTTTTTTTAAATAAAAGTTGTAATACTTAAATTTAAGTGAGGGACAGAAAGAGATTTGATGTTTATTATAACAGGAGTTAACATATTTTTAACATGGTTTGAGCAATATTTGTTTTATTCTTTTTGTGATAAAAACTGTGCCTGAATTCTATTTACATATATACTATATTGACTGACTTTTTTTTTTAGTAGCATGGGGGAATCTGTCTCTCTCCAGGGATTTGCAGCTCTTAAGGTTTTTGCAGGTGGGAGTGGGATAACAATGCAAGAAACAATGCAGGAGTGGATGGGAGTGGATATTGCAGGGCGGGATGGGAGTGGGATTAAAAAAAAATACTCCCACGCAGGGCTCTACCTTGGTCATCTGGAATTGCAACAGGGGAAGTGCATTTTCACATCCCTCATGCAACTTTCAGTTTCAAAAGTGAACAGTGGAAAGGAGGGGTAGCATGAGATCTCAGTTCTGGCTTTGTTATTAGGATTGGCTGTTCATATAGTGATGAACCCAGTTCGATAGGTTATAGCATCTTTAAGAGACACCTAGGAAAAAGTCCACCACACCAGAGGCCCTGCCTGGAAAAACTGGAGCCAGCATTTCTGAGTCTGCTGTAAGTCTCATTAAGCAGCACGTACTATACTGACAGACTAATATAGAGGGATTTGTTCCCACCTATATAAAGACACACTCAGAAACAGTCTGAAGCTACAGTACCTTATTCTCTAAATTTTGTTTCACTGGAAGGCTATGTGGGGTCAAAGTTGTTCTTTCCTCCCTTTCTGTCCACTCCCCAAGTCATTGCAAGGAATTGTAATGGTTCAGATCTCACCTGCTAACAACTCTGGTACTGGTATACAACTGAAGCAAATTAAACAGTGCCTGACTTGGGAATATGCCACAAATGTGCGTACAGTCATGGGAGCATGGTGCAGCCGCAGAGCAAGCTGCTTCAAGGTCATAGCATTCCCTGACCTTTCCAGAGTAGAATTATGATCAGCTGTGAAATGCTGATCATGTTTAGCTCGGATAGGAGGGAGGGTTATGAGAAGGGGTTCTGTGTTCTCCCCCTCCCAACCATAGCCCATTTCCTGTTCCCCTCTCCCTAACAATAAAAAATGAATGGTTTTAGAGGAGCTCCCATCCGTTCTGCAGGCCTGTTAATTGTGTTGGAAGCACTGTGTATACCTCACTCCAGTACCACTAGGTGTGCTCGCATTCTCTGATATAAGCATGCTGTGGCCAGGAGAGGGGTCAGCAAAGTTCCAGCCATGTAAACGGGGTTTGGCGCAGCATGTAGCCCTTCTAAAATGGTTATTAAACAATATTCTGCAAAGGAAACCCAGACATGGGTTTTCTCCTCCTCTTCATGCGACAGAATGAACTATCGGGGATGGGTTCACAACTGGGGAGCAGAATAAAAAACTAGGCTTCAAAGTTCTGCAATGGCTGCAGCAAAATGTAAAGAAATGTTCTTTCTGCACTGTAATTGCCCAGTTCTGCTCATCTTACTGAGATGTATGGTCCCAGGTACTTCAGTGGAAATATATGTGCGGGTGAAGCAAGCACAACCTGACCCATGTTGAGTCCAAACATACACACACACTAAATCACTGTAACACAAAGGCTGCTTAACTGTTTCTCATCCCCAAGGACTGTGGTCACTGAAGAATCACCTCACAGCTGATGGCACATGCAAGCTCCAAGAACGTCCTAACTCTTGAAGCTCTTCACGATTCTTGAAAAAAAACGAGAACTACCACTCTGAAACCTGTCACAATTCTTGAGAAAATTTCTCAGTCCCCCCGTTGTCCATGTTCTACCAGGGCTTCCATGGCCCAGTAGATTATTGATATTTAGTACTAAATTGGGCACAAAACCAATCCTGCTTGGAAAGAGAAGGTAGGAGTTCAGCACTGACATTTATGGAGAACCACCTAGCCCCACTTGCACTCCAACACTTGTTCACTGTTGTAGCAACTACCAGGGAGACAGGATGGCCTGCTGGCTAAGGACAGTAGTCTGGGACTTGGAAACCTATGCTCAATTCCTTAATTTGCCATGGACTTCTTGTATAAGTCACTTATTCTCTTTGTGCCTCAGTTCACCACCTGCAAAAGAGGGATAATACCTACCTCACAAGGGTGTTATGAGGATAAATACATCACAGATTGTGAGGTTTCTTAGATAGTGAGAAAACACTTAAGGGTAAGCTAAAGAGCCTCTGATCTGCAATGCATTGGTCAGGGCACCTGTGGAGAACTGGAAACGAAATAACTTTTCTCATATGGTTTCACAGTTTTTTCTTTTATGCAGTGAAGGCCTGTACCATCTCAAGCCCTGTTTCAAAGAAACTTAAACACATGCAAAGCATATAGCAGTAGCAATGTACATATACAGATTGGTCATTTTCACATAATGTCTCTAAGCAGTCCTGTCATCTCTCTCTGAGATGTTATTTTTAGAGATAGGATGGGCACAAAGCTAGAGGGAGAAGGGAAAGTAATTTAGGCTATGTCTACACTACACAGCTATTAGAGACATGGCTGTGTCGCTACAGCCAGTGCCACGAAAAGGCACGCATTGTAGCCGCTGTTTGTCAGCTCTCCGGCTGACAAAAAACTTCCATCCCCAATGAGCAGGGTTAGCTTTGTCGGCAGGAGAGCGATCCTTCCGACAAAGCGCTGTTCACACCGGCACTTGTCATTGACAAAACTTTTAACTTTTTTTGGGGGGGGGGGAGGGTTTAACACCTCTGAAAGACAAAAATTTTGTTGTGTAGACATAGCCTTAGAAGAAACTGAGCTGCAGTCACATTTCCTGATTAGATCTTAACACAGTGTCAATTGTCTTACTAACAGAAGTATTGGGAGCATAAGCATCTTGCATCTGAAGAAGTGAGGTTCTTACCCACGAAAGCTTATGCTCCCAATACTTCTGTTAGTCTTAAAGGTGCCACAGGACCCTCTGTTGCTTTTTACAGATTCAGACTAACACGGCTACCCCTCTGATAATTGTCTTACTGCAACTAGTAACTGTGGGGCAGTAAATGCCTCCACTGCTAACTTTCCCCACACCACTCTCTCATTTACAAGTCAATAGTATGTATCTGTAAGTATATGAAGATAAAATTCATACTGCAGAACTCCTCTTTTTATTCTGCAGCCATACACAGAGGCCAAAATTAAATGCAGGCATAAATCCCCCTGCTGTGTAAGGGAATAAATGAAATTGAAAGCTTGTTGTTTTATATAAGAGCTTCCTTTCTAATCTTCCAAGCATGTGTAAGGCATTAGGGAGCAAGCACAAAGACAATGAAAGTTGGGATGCATGCTTTTGCTGTCATTTATATTTAAAAAATGGCAAAATTGGTTCTACCAGGAGGGATGAAAGGTTACAAGAGGAAAGCACTGTGAAACCTTCAGTGATTCAAATTTAAGAACACTTTGTCTTGTCAGTGGACTATGGATCTAACAGAAAAACCCCAAACCCCAAGATTTTTAAATGTTCTACTATGCAATAAAAATACTTAATCATCTTCCATAACCCAATTTATTCTTAATATTCACTTGGGCTGTTACAAAAATAAATACTTGCATTATTTCCATTAGGCTATGTGTTCATCTGTGATTAACAAAGAGCAAGGTGTGGTGCCCTGAGTTTTCCAGTGTTAAAAGCTTGCTTTGCGAGGGGATTATCGGGTGGGACTGGGAAATCAACAATCCACTCTATGGCAAATGCTTGCTAATCCTCACTTTGCTAACCAGAGCACTTCCTCTCCCCAAACTGTCTGCCACTCCCCTCCTCTCAGCAATGATTTAATTGTGAGCTGCCATAATACTATGACATCACTCATTTTATAAACTATACTACATTTACTGGCACACATTTATTTATGTATTTAGATTTGGAAGAATGTAAACAATCAAAAGGCACTCTAGGAATCTTTGACATAACTTAAAGATACATCACAAATAATAGCCTAACTTCAGCAGTAGTTTTGCAATATGCTCTGAAGGTTATCAGATTTGGACTATGGTGTGTGTGTGTGTGTGTGTGTAAGGGAAAGAGAGACCTTGTGAAATATCATAAATAATTAACATTGATTTGAAATACAATATAATTATCCATATGAAATTAACTAAATTAATTCTGTGACGTGTCTCCTTTGCTTTTCTACTCTGTTTATTTAATAATGCTCTGATCCAGCTTCCTTCTCAATGGGAGTCTTTCCATTGACTTTAGTGAGAGTTGGATCAGGCCAATTAGACCCATACTTGCTAATTTACAGAATTCAGTAATTTCAATGGTTCCCCCACCCCATAATTAGTGTGGCTCTCCTGCATTCCCTATAGAGAGTCAGAGAGATACTGACTCAAATGTAGGGAAGGTGGGGACACTTTCAAAAGTGCTCCAGTGACTTAGGCACACAAGTCTCATTTACTTTTGCCAAATACCCAAGGTAATCACAATATAAGCATTTCCATGGGCTTTGTCTTTAAACATCTACAGTTAATTCATTAATTATAAAATAAAAGGAACTAAAATTAAATATAAAAATAACATTACAAATTTTAGGTTCTGATTAATACAAAACAGTTTATACACTGCAGAAACTTATCTCTACCAATACTTATCCACATGGGTCAATTGCTTACTAGCTTATTCAGAATACTTTGCACTTATATAACCCTTCCCACTAAAGCTCTCAAAGCGCTTTATGAACTTCAGTTAGTTGTACCCTCCTGATTTTACTGATGAAGCCCAAATGCCCACAGTCAGACAGAAAATCTGAGGCAGAATAAGGAACAGAAACCAGGGATGAAATCCTTGGCCCAGTGAAGTCAATGACAAAACTCCCATTCACTGCAAAGGGGTCAGGATCTCACCCCAGCTCCCCTGACTCCCATCCCAGAGTCTTAGGGCAGGTCTTCACTACGGGGGGGGGGTCGATTTAAGATACGCAAATTCAGCTACGCGAATAGCGTAGCTGAATTCGACGTATCGCAGCCGACTTACCCCGCTATAAGGACGGTGGCAAAATCGACCTCCGCGGCTTCCCGTCGACGACGCTTACTCCCACCTCCGCTGGTGGAGTAAGAGCGTCGATTCGGGGATCGATTGTCGCGTCCCGACGAGACGCGATAATTCGATCCCCGAGAGGTCAATTTCTACCCGCCGATTCAGGCGGGTAGTGTAGACCTAGCCTTAGTCAAAAGAGCATTCTTCCGTTCCGGAACAGAACAAAACCAAAAAGAAACCCTGAAATTTCCTGCAAACCAAACTTCTAAAAAAGTGTCATTGCAGGTCAGCTCAAACATTTCATTCTCATAAACACTGAAACATTTCCTTCCAATTTTGCATTTTTAAATTTTAATATATAACATTTAAAAATATTTGAAATGAAAAGTGGTTTCCATGTGGACAATTGAAATGTTTTATTCTGAAAAGTTTGAAGCGGAATGTTTTGACCTTATCCAAATGAGTTTTTTTTGTTATTTTTCTTTCAAAGTTTCAATGGAGGCAGCACCTTTCTGCACTGTCTCGCATACGACAAATCTGTATTCTCCCACCAAAAAGTGATCTGTCAGAAAATTTTCAACCAGCTCTACTTGCAATTAAACAAAATTGCAGTCACTGTGCATCAGCTTACATCCAAGCCACCTCTGTCCCTCAGCACCCATTGTGGCCCTGCTCGCCCCAGTGCACATACAGCAATCATTAGTGTTCACTAGAGGGAGATTTTCAAAACAAGATAATTTGTTTTCTATTGAGGCTAAAAATTCTAATCAGTCTATTTCATTAGAACCCCTTTCCCTCACCCCTTAAAGTCTCATTTTGAATTAATGGAAAAAAGGAAGCTACACATGGTAAACATATGATTAAAACGTTATTTTCTAAGGAGAATGAGGAAATCAATGTCACAATCAAATCTGCCAACCACTTCCATCATCTTCTTCAGGGGTGTCTGTGCATCTCACCGACGCAAAGGAAAAAAGAAAAAGAGGGAAGTGTATCTCATTAGGAGGGAAAATGGAAGCAGCATTTCTGAGCACTCCATCCACTGCCATCATGTCAGAGACATCACATTTTGCTGTTGTCATCAGCAGATACATGTAATTAGGTGACAGCAAAATGAACTACTGCTTTTTGCTACTGTTTCTAGCAGATTTCAGGCCACTGGCAAGTATATGGTAATGGAATATAGGCAGTTGCCCATGAATAATTCCTGGTGTTCACAAGGAAAATGTAAGTATGATGCACTGAGTCATAGAGGAATACAGGAGGTAATTATGAAGAGATGAGTAGCCAATGAAACAGAGGAAAACTGGGTAGGCTGAATCAGAAGGCTGATTATGAGTATGCTGATGCAGAATTATAACAGGAAAGGGTATAGCCAATTGGTTTGATTCTGATCTCATTTACATCAATCAAGAGGAAGTCAATGGAATTACTATTGATTTACGGAGCTGTAACCATTAGGAAAATCAGGTCCACAATAAATATGCGGACATAAACACATTGACAGGTATGTGGAAATGCAAGAGAGAGGGATAGGATAATCCATGCTAATCTGCTTTATACATGCATGATAGTAAAGCACATTGTTACCATTAAGTATTTGTTAAGATCCAAGACTCTTGGTATAAGGATTATGATATTATAAGAGTATTATATGAGCCAGACATACTCCAGAGTTTAGATAAGATATTGTAGAAGTCAGTATTAATAAAGCAAAAGGACTGTTTTCTCTGTGCTGTAGAGTATTACACACTAATGAAAGGAGAAAACACTAATCAGATAAACAAAGCAAGAGAGATGCTCTCAAGGGATCCTCCCATATTCAAAATCTATGGGGAAGAAGCAGTGCCGCCACTGAATATTCATAAACAACTCTGCTGTGTGATATGCACATTCTATCAAGTCTATTAAATATGGATATAAAAGTGAATATGCATTTCCAATTAAAGATTCCTTTCTGATTTTTTTAAATTCCATTTGTTTACATGAATCTATTCTCACTTGTTGGGGAAGCTTCTTTCCCCACATATCTGTATGTGACAATGAATCAAAAGTACCTTCTCTTCTGATATCTAAGGTGATAATGGAGAATTGTAGAATCTTGCCAGAGGCTGCAGGATGCCTTTTCAGAGCACTCATAAAATCATCAAACGAAACTGGAGCAAAGGCTAATTTTTCCAAGTAGAAATCTCTCCCTGTGGAGTTATATTAATGAGGACTGCAGCAATGCATAATACTTGACTGTATTAATTATGTGGAGCTGACTGTCAAGAATGTTTCTTACCAGTAGCTGATTCTAGAGAATGACAATTATTTACTGAAATATAATGTATTTTCCCCAAAATTGACAAAATGCTCCATTTCACTCCACTGACTGGCGACAGCCATGGCATTTTTATCACATCTCATGGTTTTCTGGGGCCTCAACTCATGATTTTTGAATGGGTGAGGTTGCCAATACTGGTATAATGAGAAGATATAAGAGAAAATGGGAGTGTGTCATATATGACACTTGATAAAAAGGAATTCATTTGACATTGATGAGTGGGAAACTTGCTCTGGCAAGTGACAGAAGCCATAAGATTCTGGAATTGGGAAGGGTGAAGGAAATATTGCCCCCCCCTGCCAGCAGCCAAATGGTGACACATTTATGAGGCACCCACAAACCAGAGGCTGATGCAGAAGATGGAACCCCCCAAGAATGGTCCAGGCACAACAATCAAAGCAGCTGTTGCCAGCATCTGGGTAATGTCACTAGGCCATGGAACTTACTGGTGCTTCCCCTCTCTCCTATTCACCAAGCATACTGATCTCCAGGTAAGTATTATTTATTTCTTCTAATTTTTAAAATACAGATATCTATCCAGTGCTCTGTCTAATATATACATTAAAAATTAGAACACAGGCAAAGTTCTGCCCATAAATAATATTCACTTCAACTCACACCCTCTCCACCAGCCTTGACAAAGAGGAGGACTTTGCAGCAATTAGAATCATCTGGCTACCTAACTTTTCAAGCCCTTATTTGTCCCAAAGTCATTAAAATTAAGGAGAGGGCCTAAATCTGTGACAGCTCTGAAATTTAAATATGCAGACTAGGTCCTGTGCCTGAACATTAGAAACGTGCTTTTTACCTCCTGCTGCACTGAATGCAGGTTTTGGCGCCATAGGAATATTCCAGATCAGAGCTGAAATTCTGTCTGAAATAGCTTTGTTTCTATTTGACCTATGCACATGTGATAGCAAACAGTTGCCCACATATCAATAGCTACCAATTCCAAGTGGAAAAATCTTATAGAAGGCAGGGCTTTGCTTGACAACTGGGTTGCCTAACCTCAGAAATGGGAGATGCCTTGATTAAATTGGGACTGCTGAGAGGCAAGCAGGCAAAGGCAGAATATATTTTCTCATATGCAAAGATATTAACTAAGATTCTGAATTTAATAATATTTCCTGGCCCAGCTGAGCTTTAAAGTTAATGAGATCCTCATTTATTTTCTGGAAAAAAAGGATGCTAACACTAAATTGCAGACTTACTAGAAATCAGCAATAAATAAAATTAAAGCTAACAAAATAAAACCACCCAGTAGTGTCTGTTGTCCTTGTATTGTCTCACTTGCCTTCTTGAAAAGGTAGTTGGAGCTGTCATCATAGGTGTTGTACACTGTATGCACTACAAACATACTGTTCCTGTGGTGTATGCCCAAACCTACTTTTTATCTGGTGAAATCTGAAGAGACACATTTACTGTATTAGGGAATATGGTCTTTTATTCAAAAGATCAGAAGAATGAAGCAAAAGAAACAATAGTGGAAAGGAAGGGAGAGCAGGGGGATGGGGAATTACAGTGCTGAGAAGAAGCACTCATTCCATCTATTTGGGCAATGAAACTGATTATTAAAAGTTTTCCACTTTACAAGCGTTTACACATATGCCCTTTTCAGCATACAACTGTAATGTAAAAATCACGAGGGTGGGCATGTCGCACACTCAAGCACTGATCTGTCTGCTGCAGATATATCACTGACTTTAAATGAATGTCAATTTTCTTTCTTTCTTTCTTTCTTTCTTTTTGTAATTTACCTTCCTTCATATTTAGCTGTGCTGATACCAGTCCAATGCATTGCTTGAGCATTGCTTGTGACTGCAGATGCAATTCATATGGTGGGATGGAAAAGTTATACTGACATGAGTTAAAATGAAAGTGTTAAATAATAAATGAATCCCCAAAATAGTGCCATTCTTTCGCTTCCTGTAGGAAGCCACTTCCAATCCCCCTGACAGAACACACGGAATATAAGCTAATATTCACAAAACAAGGCAACTGAAGGTAATAAACATAAATCCCTTTCTTTGGGATATACACTCCTCTCCCTGGTATCTGTGGGTACCTCATCAACATTAATGGGAATTATGTACCTGAATGGAGCAGAGTATATATCAATTAAACAGCTTCTAGTTCAGATATATTGGCTACTCCCTTAGCTCCGCTGAACAAGACGTGATGGGAAATTGTTAAACACATTTTCTTTCATTTCTTTAAATTATATACTGCTGTAAATTATATTTAATAAATCCATTGTTCAAAATCATGTGAGAACATTCAAGCAGCAATATTGTTTACTATCCCAATATACTGTAAGTTCTTACAAACTATGTATCTTACTGAATGTCACTGGGCAAGTTTTATGACCACGATTCTCATGAGTTTCCTTTTAATGCTGGCAATTAGGCTGTCTGCCAGGAGTTGAAATGATTAGTAGTAAATATGAATTTAATAGCTCTGTTTTGCAGTTTTCCAAGGCATTCTTGGTTCACCTATCCACTGGGAGCATAATGTGAATCTGGAGTCTTATCAGCTGAACATGGAACAATAACAAAGGCTGCCATAAAATGTGGGGAAATATTAAGGGGCGGGGGAGAATTATATGGTCAATATGAAAAAAGAAAAGGAAAAACAAAGTACCACAACTTTCTGAAAGAGATTTTCAAAGCAATGTGGGGGACATAGCCACATATTTTCCATTAAACTTACAGGGCTGAATCCTGTTCATTGATCTGAAAACCTAAATCTTTCTTTATTGGCCACTCAGACATTCAAGCAGCAACTATATTTATTTTCCCAATAGTAAGCCCAAGTTTGAAAAAGAAACAAAAACCACTCAGCAGAAGACAGGAGCTGAAAAAAATATTAAAAATAAAAGATTTAATAACAAAAAACGGAGATTCTCCATTTGAAAATAGGATATGAATCCATTAGAGCCGATCAAAAAAATGTTGAGGGAATGCTTTTCCATCAGAAAATGCTTTTTCGTCAAAACTGAAACTTCTTGAGGGAGCTCGTCAATTTTGAAGAAATTTTATTTAGGGGAAAAAACAAACATTCCGTTAGACATTTTCAGAATGCAATGTTTTGATTTTTCATATTGAAATGACTTTTTATTTAGAAATTTATTTTATTTTACATTGTAAAAAATAAAAAAAAGTTATCAAAATTGAAAGGAAATGTTTTGGATTTATTGAAGCATTTTAATTGACCCAATTGTTTTAATTTTTTTTATTTCAAAAAAATAATTTAAAGGGCAATCTTTTGCTTTTGTTCTGGTTCAGCACTAAACAGATTTCAAAACTGTAGAATTTCCCAGCCCCTCTAGAGTCCATATAATATAAAAACAGGATTTCCAAATGCGTATAGGTGAAAATCTTATGCATTTGATTTGTTCATGAGTATTGCACAGGGAGTGAGGGGCTAGCTGCGTCCTTTTCTTGGGCCCCATGGGCTGAGGAAGTCATGGTCAAGCTGGAGGAGTTGCATATTGTCCCTGTGTACAGTGCCTCATGCAATGTGACTCTGATATCAGTTAGGACACCTAGACAGAGCAGGAATTTAAATAAACAATAATAATAAAAAGGTATGATAAATTATTATTATAGATTATATAAATCCTTTGTTTAAAGTGTGTCAGTACTATGGGTCTGATTTGCCTCTCCTTTCACATTTGTTTTACACTCCATCCAACAGAGTTACTCCAGATTTACATGGACAAAAGTGAAGGGTGAATCAGGCATAGGGTGACATCTATTCAAAAGGCAAAATCGGGACACATGCAGGAGCCCCGCCCACTCCACGTCCCCACCTCTGCCCTTCCTCTTCCCACAATTCCTCACCCCTTTCCCCTCCTCTTCCCCTGAGCCCTCATCCCATCCTCCTCCTCTCTCCCCTGAAGTCCTGCCCCCAGAAGCCAGAGTCAGGCTATGGTAAGAACACAGAGAGCCAAGGGGCCTGATACAGCCCCCAGCCTGTGTCCCTGCCCTCCAACGCACACTGTCCAGGACAGGTGGAGGGTCTGGGGCTCCCCACAGCAGCCCGGGCTCCCTGGGCAACTCTTACTACTGCCTGGCTCTGACTTCTGGTCTGGACACAACGTGGGGCCTTGGGGAAGGAGAGAAGGAGCAGAAAGTGGGGCCTCATGGTGAGGGGGTCTAAGGCCCATCTCAGCCTCCCTTCCTACCAGGAGAAGGCTGGTGCCATCTCTGAGCCTTGGGCTTGTGCGGAATGGTGTTGCGGAGAATCCGGGACAAATGCTGTCCGAATCATTCAGCTTGGGACCAGGACTTAAACTCTGCATTTTGGGACTGTCCCACCCAATTTGGGACAGATGGTCATCCTAATCAGGCACTATGGTTTGTGTGTGTGTGTGTTAAGATGTACTGTACAGTACCAGATTTACCATGGCGCCACAGGAGCCATGGCACCAGGCCCACGCTCCAAAAGGGCCCCAGTCCGGCCCGCTCTTCTCCGCTCCCCGCCCCCACTCTCTCCTGTGGGGGCAGCGGGCAGAAGCTTGGTCCTGCCGGTTCCTGTTGCAGCAGGGCAGGCTCTGCTGGCAGCCAACCTGCTCCCTTGCCTCCTCCCCCCAGCGTGCTGCGTTCCCGCCCCTCCCCCTCTCTGCCATCGAACAGCTGTTCACTGGCACGAGGGAGGGGGAGGAGCGGAGCCGCAGCGTGCTCGCCGCTTGGGGGAGGATGTGGAGAAGAGGCGGGGGCGGGGCCTTGGGGAAGGGCATGGAATCAGGGCATAATACCCCCTCCAGCCCTCTGCCGTGAGCCTCTCAGGGCAGGGGGCTGGGAGCACCCCTACAACCGCAGCCCACACCCCCAGCCCCCTGCCCTGACTCCTGCACTCCCCCACACACCCCCACAACCCCAGCTCTGACTCCTGAACCCCACACACATACCCAGCCCCCCACACCCCATGTCCTGACTCCTGAACCCCCCCACGCCCACCCCACCCTGAGCACCAAACGGGAGCTCCTACACCCCCCCACATTCCCACCTGCACCCTGAGCACCAAATGGGAGCTGCCCCAGGTAAGTGCTCCACACCCCAACCTCCTGCCCCAACCCGGAAGCCCCTCCCTCACCCTAGCTCCTGGCCCGACCCTGCACCCCAATCCCCAGCCTGCTCCTGCACCCTAACTCCCTCCAAGACCCTGCACCCCCAGCCCTGTGCTCAGTGCACTTCCACCCTCAGCTCAGTGCAAAGAGAGATGAAGAGAATGGGCTAAAATCAGGGAGAAGATAGGTACTCGCTCTATGTGGGCAGGGGTGGAGGGGAATCCTGTTTACCCCCTCCTCAGTCCTGCTGCGCTTCCAGTTTACCCCTGGCTCCTCCCTTGCTCCAGGGACCAACCCTAGATCCTGCCCCGCTGTGCTTTTGCCCCCGGCCCCTGCCTTGCTCCAGTCAGTGGGGACTAATCCTCCCCCCATGCCCCACTGTGCTCATCTTGCCCCTGTCCCCTGCCTCGCTTCAGCTGGGGACCAATCCTCCCCCCCTCCATGCCCTGCTGTGCTCTTGCCCCTGGCCCCTGCCTCACTCCAACTGGGAACCAGTCCTTCCCCCCCACCATGCCCCTCTGAGAGGGGGGATAAAAATCAATGACTTTTTAAAAAAAATAAAAAAATCTGATTTTTTAAAATTTAAATCGGATTTTTTGGAAAAAAAACTATCTAAAGATAGTTTTAATTAAGATACATTATATCTCATCATGGGATAGGGATTATAAAGTCTAATAGTATGAGACAATATATTCATGTAATATTTAAGAAAAGTTTTGTAAATGAGTTCTAATAGTTCATGAATTAGGGACCCAATCTTATGGGGTTCCACAGGCTTCTATATAGATTAGTTGGGTTAATCTTTCTATCTACCCAATGGGACTCAGTGGTCAGTCTAGAAGATACCATCGGAGATGCTTAGTTTTGCAATTCTCAAACTGTGGATTTGTGTCTCCAGAGGTAACATGCTTGTTAACAGCAAAAATGTTTTTAAATAAATAAATAATATATAGAGGTGAGAAATAACAGACCGCAACTCTATTGTCCCTCTGCAAATTTGTGTACACAGAGTCAACCCCTTACCTCTCTCTAAAAGTGAAAAGTTTCAAAAAGTTCAATGAATAGAAGATTGTTGGGGGCGGAATAGATCTGGACAAGGAGAAGAAGTTTGGAGATAAATGTGAGAAGAGAGGGACACGTGATTTTTTGTTAAAATATTATGTTTGCTGTCGAAGAAAAAAATCCAGAATACCGAATGTTGTTGTTAAATAAAACAATTTAAATGTCTGTCTAGTGATGTTCTCCTCCTAATACAGCCTGGGAAGAAAATCCTCCAAATATTAATGATTAACTTGTTGAACTGGAGATAGTTCACCTCCCAATCACTTCATAAATATCTGCTTCAATTATCTTTGGTAAATGAAATAACCAAACACTCATTCATTTTCTGATATAGCTGTAAAACTGATCTGAAAAGTTTTCAAAATAAATCATTGTTTAAAAATCTATAGTGTGTACCATCTAAAAATAAAGCCTACATCTATCTCTGAGTTGTGAAGAATATGTATTAAGGTTATAACAACCAACAAGAATGCACTTTTATGTAGAAAAGCAAGATTAAATTGAGTCTTCCTGACTAGTGATTTAAATCATGATTTAAATCAAATCCACCCTGCCCACTGTGCTCTTGCCGCTAGTCCCTTCATTTCCCAGGGGGCCCACAAATATGTTTGGCGCCGGGCCCACAAAAAGTTAATCTGGCCCTGGACTACTGTATATGCAACATGCATCCTAGGCACCCTGTATAAAGAAAAACTGAAGGTGCATACCTGCCTATTGGACAATTCCATTAGGGATTATATATTTTAACCATTTCCGTGCCTATGGCACACAATAGTTTAGTCTCCTGAGGGCTGCAATACTTGGATCTAATTACAGTTCTTAGACTCAGTGTGAAGGTGCTGGGTGGTGTTTACTGACCTCTGATACACAAGAGGTCAGACTAGATCTGGTGGTCTCTTCTGGCCTTAAATTCTTTAAGTGTTTCTGCACTCAGCATTGCAACAACTAACTGATTTAGGAAACTAAATATCATTTTCAAAAGGGCTTTAGGAACTTAGGAGCCAAAATTCCATTGATAACCAGTGGGATTTTGGCACATAAATTCCTATATCACTTTTGAAAATGAGACTGAGGCTCCTAAATCAGTTAGATGTTGCAATACTGAGCATAGCAAAGCCTGAATCCCTTTAAAATGTGGGCCTATGGCTCTCTGACATTGTCAGAACTTTTTTTCCAGCTTTACTCCAAAACAAAATTTTGGCAAAATTGATACAATTCTGTGACATGTTTTGATATCAATGAAACTGCATTTTCTGACAGAAAACGGTTCTGTCAACGATTTTCCAATCAGCTCTAGTTTCAAAAAAAAAAAAAAAAAAATTACTCCTAAAGTGCCATCTAATAATAAATCTATCTAAATGTGCTAACTAACTGCCATGAAAGTCAGTGAAAGTCTGGGAATTACATAGGACCCTAAAGTGCCCAGTGTTAATATAGTGTGCCAAAGGTATAAATAAGTCACAGATCAGCAAAGGCTTACTCTGCAACTTTCTCATGACTTGTGAGTGAGAGAGCCATACTAGAGCAGTTTTCCTCAGTAAACTCAAGTAAAAATACAAGCTAAATAAGGTGTAAGTAAAGTTAAAGCACATGCCCCTGTTCACAGACTTATTAGAAAATCCAACAAGATTGACACACACTGAATTGTTTGATAAAATGTTGGTGACCACAAATACAACCCTTAACGAAAATTCATATTTTTTTCCCCTCAAAGATACTGCTATCGGAGATGAAGTGACATCAGTTTAAACAACTGAAAAAGAGGGAACATTGCAGGACATAATCTGTACAAAGCTCTTGACAAACCTTAGCTGATGCTTCCACAGAGTGCTATTAATAATTTGAAGATATAGAAACAAATGTGGTGCTTCAGAATGGATCATGTCTGAACCTTTGTATTGTTAGGCATTTGAAATATCAAGATATCATACTGCACATACTCCTTTAGAGTCCTAATTCTCAAAGATGCATCATGACATTAGTGCCAGATATTTTGGGAAGAAGCTGACAAGAAGCCTGATTTGTAGTTAAGATTCAAGAGGAATGAGAAGGTTTGAAAAGCATAAAAACTGACCTGAACCATCCATCAAAATTTGAACACAACTGAAAACAAATTTCTTACACTTAGAAAAGTTAGGACTGGAGAAACTAAGAAAAAGTTAAAGCCCTTTAGAATGGGCATCATTAGTTTTTGAGCAAAATTCAATAGGAAGTTCAGTACAAAAATTGATGGCATGATATGACTCTATATTCTTCACCTTTTCATGCCTCTGGACTTCACGGCTCTAAACAGGACATGAAGAGGCAGTGGCAAGAAGCACTGGGCCTGATTCTGAACATGTCTGGAGCAACTTCATTACAGGGGATGCAATTATACCATTGTAAAACTGGTGAGTTCAGAATCTGGCCCAGTGTCACTACTGTCTTCTCTGTTCTGCCTGATCATATGCCTGTTCTGACTTTCAGGTGACATTGTAAACAAGAAGCCACGGGCAGCATTATCTCCCACAAATGTGAACACACTTGTTTGTCTTAGCGATCGGCTAAACAAGAAGTAGGACTGAGTGGACTTATAAGCTCTAAAGTTTTACATTGTTTTGCTTTTCAGTGCAGCTATGTAACAAAAAATGTACATTTGTAAGTTTCACTTTCATGATAAAGAGATGCACTACAGTATGTGTATAAGGTGAATTGAAAAACACTACTTCTTTTATCATTTTTTAAAACCTGACTTGCTGGGGGAGGGAGAATTAGCATCTTTCCAAACCTATTCTCAGCAAAGAATGCATTGAGTTTCACTATGTCACTCAGGATAGCTACCTCTCTCCAGGTAGTTTTCCTGAAAAGTGCAACAGAAAAAATATTATAGTAATGACTGGAGGAGACCACACACCAGAAATAGTACATCCACAACTCAGTCCCTCATGGTTTGGAAAGGATGAGTCCTTCAATTAGTATTGACCTGGATCTCCCACATACCAGTCCACCAGGCAGCCAAAATATAAATCTACCATCTATCTACCTATATATGCATAGTCCCCAACACCATACTATCTGAGTGCCTCATACACATTTATGAAATCATCCTTATAACACCCATGGGAGGCACAGAAGTATTACCCCCACTTTAGAGATGGCAAATTGAGGTGCTGAGAGATTACATTATTTGTTCATGGTCACAGAAAGTCTGGAGCAGAAGCCAGCTCCTCTGAGCCCTAGTTCAGGTCCTTACCAACAAAGCCATCCTTCTCTGTGAAACTGGATTTAAAAATCAAAAATGAAAAACACTTCTGTCAAAATATACTTTCAGAGATTAATTTACAGCTTTGAAAATTTACTAACAGCATTAAAAGAAAGTCTGTTGTAGTAGATAGGAAAAAAACAGATAAAAGGAAATTGATTACCAACTTCTGTAATGAGTGGGGGCTAGAAGGCTCTGGAGTTGGTTATGGAATACAAGTGGAATCCAAAAGTTTTCACCAGTCTTGGTTGTTAATTCAAATCAAGCACAGGTCAGTAATGAGAGAAAGCTGGTAAAATCCGATGTTTGTTCAATGAGCTATGTGAAATGAGTTTGGTGGTCTTGGTCTAGCTTCAGCAGAAAAGTGAATACAGCACAAAACCCATAACCGATTTTAGCAGTGGATCGTATACATTTTGGACACTCAGCATGACGGCACAGGTCTGAATGGGTCACCAAAAGTCACAGTTTACAGGTAATTCTCCTAAAAGGCCCCACTCCAGCAGTTGGTCCTTATTCAGAAACGTTAAACATAGGCATAAAGTAATTTTTGCTGAACTGAGCCCCAAGCAGGGCTTAAGGCACACTGGCAAGACAAAGTGGTAAAGTTTACTCTTTCAGTGCTCATGCTGCATTATAAATACAGGACTTCGGTCATCAGGGCTTCCATTCAATGAAGACTCAGTTCAAATTAATTTACTTTTTATATATATATAAAAGAAATGTTACCATAACTTGCAAAATTCTACAATAAAATTCAGCGCCATTAGTCAAGTGAAATCACATGGACAAGGAGTAACTGAGGGATATTGAATCAGAGGAAATATTCCACAGTAAGGCTAAGGAATAATTCCAATGAGAAAAATGGAGAAGTGGAATTGTATCAGAACACATTTTGTATTCAGCACCAAATCCTAGCCCTAGCTATATCCATAGTGTGCAGCTCACATCAGCAGCCTAACTCTCGTGCCATTGGGCTCTGTAGCTGAGGATGTCTAAGTCTTTGTCTACACTACAAGTGCTAGAGTGGCACAGGTGCAGCTATGCCATTATAGCTTGGACACTTGATACAGTGGTGGAAAGGATTTTTCTATGGCTGTAGTAAATCCACCTCCTTAAGAGGTAGTAGCTAGGTAAATAGAAAAATTCTTCCAGCAACCTAAAGGTGTCAACACCGGAGCTTCAGTTGGTTTATCTATGTCTCTCAGGAGTGTGAATTTTTCACACCCCTCGGTGATCTAGCTAGGTCAACTTAAGTTTTATGTGTAGACCAGGCCTAAGTGTATCATTAGTTGAGTTGCATGACTTTCCCCCAAGCCCCTCCCCACTACCACTGTCTTGATTCTCCCTCTTCCCTCATTCCATCAGTGAATATCCAGAGTAAGCCAGCAATAGGGCAAGCTGGGTTACATGGTGTTAAGAGTCTACCAAGAGCCATACTGCTATATAAGAGCCAAAATTTGTCCTGTAGCGCTTGCCCCTGAGATACTTTTGCTTCACTAGGAGTTGTGGGTATTCAGAACTTCTTATCAGCCAACAAACCATATAATGAGTTGACATAGTATTGTTCCAGCCACCATTCTTGCACTGCCTACGTGGTTGCTAAAATATCTCTAATTAACCAGAGGGGCTAGAGTATGGGATATCTGTTACAAAACCCCTGGTCTGAGCAATATGCCTAAAGCCAGTGAAATTTGAAAATTGTCTTTTACATGCATCTAGATTCTCAGTGCAGTGAGGCACAATCACAGAGAAGTGTCTGATTATTTGCTATTTTGTAGTGTTTTGTGCCTCCATGTAAGAGCACAGAATATTTATGATTTTTCTAATTGGTTTTCAGTCAAATCATTCCACTGAGAATAAGTTACAGTGCACTTGCAGAAGATTGGGGAGCTAAAGTGGATAATGCAAATGCTACTCCAACACTTAAGCACTGAATACTGTGCACCTGCATTTTGAATACTTCTCTCGGCTCTTTTTTATATGATAATGATAGAATGATAGAAAGATGCTCTACTTATGACTACAGCCTATTTATTTACATTGGCTCCAACATTGGCACACACACAAAAGGTTGGATAAGCAGCATAAGCTAAAGGACTATTTTGTTCATGAATGGAATGAATAAAAACAAGTGCTTAGTGAAAGCAAAGACAGATTCTTTCTTTCTTTCTTTCTTTCTTTCTTTCTTTCTTTCTTTCTTTC
>NW_020664473.1:1966173-1977191 GCF_002925995.2 Terrapene triunguis | reverse complement strand
TTCTTTCTTTCTTTCTTTCTTTCTTTCTTTCTTTCTTTCTTTCTTTCTTTCTTTCTTTCTCACAGTTCATTTTGTGAAGGATAAACCCAAGGGGTAAAGGTTATTTGGTCAGGATTCTTCCAATGCTGGACCCAAACAACAATATATTTTTAAATATATATAATTTAATAATGTTATTTCAGAGGCAACTCCACTGCCATATCCATCATCCCCAAAGGACATGATTAGGAACATAGTAGATTGAGATCATGCGATCCAATAAAGTAAAATGATTCATACAGTAAGTGAGCTGGGATAGTTTGAGTTCCCAAGCCAATCTGTGCAAATCGGAGTACAATAAAAAGTAAAATGGTAAAACGGTATAAAAGTAACTGGTCTAGGGTCTCAGCCTTCTAAAGTAATAAAGAGCTTTTAAAAAAGGAAAAGACAGACAGAAACTTTGAAACTCAAGAAAGTTTTTATTCTAACAGTTGAAAAGGAAGAGATTCCTGGAGGTCAGTTACATCAAGGAAATTCAATTCACAATTCAAGCTTGTCAATTTCAAAGCCAGGATGCTGCTCTTTTAAGAGTGCAGACATGTTCTTTTAACAGAATTATTTCTTTATCCCCTTACTTGTTTGGTGCCAGGTTGCTTAATGGCATAATAAATAAATAAACCTGAATCAAAATCTAGTCAGAAAGATTTAAGCACAATGTTGGTGGCAAAAGGTGACATTACTGAAATATACGGTGAAATAAAAATAACACATATCGTTTTGTGGTACACAATATAAAATGACTGATATCAAAAATAATTGCTAACTCGCTTTCCCATAAGTACAGTTTTTACAAATGTAAACCCCAAGGAGATTACATAGATTCCTGGAGCTCTGTCTGCTGGCAGCTCAGGGAGGAGGAGCCAAGGCAAACTCAGAGTCTGCCCAGCAACCGATAGGGAGTGAGATGCCCCTCCCAGGGAGTTCAGGAGAGGGGAGAAGCCATTTTGGAGATTGGGGAGCTGGTGAGTCCCAGGCCTGCAAGCAGGGTTCCCCCTGAGAACTGGCCTCTAGGGACCTGACAGCTGATTCCTCACCTGGGTTTTCCTTCCCCACGGATGAGTCCCAATTGGTAGCATTTGCTGAGAAATTTCCTCAGCCAGGCTGGGTTCACCCCCAGCTCCCTAGGTGATACTAGTCACTACTTGGTCAGCTCTGCTAGTCCAGGGAAGCTGCCTGCTGAGTGTGTGACTGAAGGCTGGGCTAGGAGGCTACAGTTTGGATGTTAGGGTAGTTGTATAAACTACACCTTGAGCCCTGCACCCCTTCTGGTGAGGGGAAATCCTGGGACCAACACAGCCTGATTCCTGCTTGAGGAGGATCCCTGACAGCAGACAGCAGCCCCTCTGCAGTGACTGAAGAGTCCAGCGTCATCTTCCAACCTGAAGATCATTCATGCAGTTCGTGAGTGCACCATTTTTAAGTTAGTTAGTCAGGGAATTTGTTTTGGGGACCCCCTGCTCCCTGAACTGTGTCCTCAAGCCAGGGAGTAAGGGTTTGAGGATTTTATAACCTGCTGCTTATTATACCTGTGGAGGGATTTACCTCCACAGTCCCACTTGCGGGTCTTTTGGGCTGTACTGAACCCAGTCAGCCACACTGCTAAACCACTGCAGAGAATTTTATAGATCATCAAGGGCCCCAGCAAAGTACGCGTACCAACAGGACATTGGTTTTACACTTGTTACATCAAGTCACGGGTATTTTCAGTGTGGGCACTGGCGACCCTAAAAATAGTGTTTCACCCTGTTTTGTTGTATTTGTTGCCTGTTTAATATAATTATTGTGTTGAATATATTTTTATGTGTTGTGTTATTTCTTGGAAGTCTCCAACTATCTGGCAAGTAAGTGGGGATTACCCTGTCGTTAGAATTTTCCGCCCAAGCTGCCCCGGTGACCCTGCCAGGAAGGAGCGAGGGGGGTGGAGGCACCGCCAAATAATTTCATAGAAAAAGAAGGAAAAAGATTCACCCTGCTGAGTGGGTGGCGGGATCCAAAAGAACCCAGACCTGTCCATCAAAACCTGGAAGCGGATTGCCATTAAAGGAGGTAACCAGGTGAAGAGGGGCGCTACACAAACATTTGGGGAGTCTAATTCTCATCCTTTTTATTATGTTTATTCCCCAATAATTATAAATTATTTATTTTAAACAGAAAGTAATTCCTGCCAAAATACAGATGCAATATGGCTGATATATTGTGCTGTCAAACATTATAATGTAAATTGCAATCACACTTTAATTTATTTTTCTAATGTGAGGAAGAGTTATGGAGGAAACAACTGCACATTTTTAATGGAAGAATATAGGGCTAAGTTGAGCTATTGAGCCAAAGTCATGGGGCAGTAACCAAGGACAGAATTTGGCCCTATGTACTGTGCTTTAAAACCAATTGGGAGAGTTTCTGCCATACATTTGCTAATAAAATTAATGGCAAAAGGAAGGAATCTACTAACCTACACTCTGAAAAACAAAACTAGAGGAAGGATTTGGGCCATTAGGAACTACCCCTCACGGAGGTTAGTGTAGAGCACTGCCACCTTTGAGGGAGCTTTGGAGGTGCTATACTTCTTCACAAACTACTTGCTGTGCAAGGATTTGCAGCCTGCTCCACACAATGTGACCAACAGACTCCACAATGGAGGAGGGGTAGAGTTATAACCCCACTTCCTCCCCTTCCCCTATGTGTTAATCGCTTTTCTAATGAGCACATGGGGGAGTGTTGTGTTTCTCCAAGCACCGGGACTACAATTTTCCCTGGCTTTTGTGTGGGTGCACTTGGAGGTGAGGCTCCAGGCACTGTCTCCCCAAGCACACAGCCAGATAAGAACCAGCGACAGTCTGGCTCCATATGTTTACAAGCACCCAAAGAAAAGGCAGTATTTAGCGTCTTGTGTTTCTCAAGCCCGTATTCCACATTAAGGAGGAAATACAACATGGAAGCTCAATATCGTATACAACAGTAAAATGTTCAGATGTGTCCATTTGCTTTGCTATTGAGGTCAGATACTTGACAGCTTACTTCATGGCCTACAGTAGCACACTCAGAGCCTTAAACTGCACCATTAGGTCTGATCCAAAGTCCAGCAAAGGCAATGAGAGAAGCAGCATGATTCAATGGAATGGGTGCTGAATTGAGATTGTGGAGACCTGTGTTTTAGTGTCAGTTCAGCCACTAGTCTACCAGGTGACCTTGGGCAAATCTCTGTGCCTCAGTTTTCCCCATCTGTAAAATGGTATAATAATACTGACTTCCTTTGTGACCTACTGATGAAAAGCAATGTATCATTTTTTTTTTTTTTACTAACTACAATGGACTATAAATCAGACCCACTGCAAAATCCTTACTTATGTGAGGATGCCCATCTTCACCATGACTATTCGCATGAATTCGGACCATTGAATGTCCCCAAATGGGACTCTACCTTATTTACAGCACGAGTTTCTACAGTACTACTACTTCTAGCCATTGTATAAAATATTATTCAATCACCATTTAAACTGACAAAAAGCGTGTTGCTGAAAAGCCCGATACACAGCAGTCATCACAGCATCTGCCGAAGGAGGCTTTTAACTGAAACTGTGCTTCTTTGTGTGTCAATGCACAGAGCCTAGCCACCTCTGCTCCTCACAGTTAAAATTACAGCCATTGCTCTGTCAAACGAGCAGTTTTATGAGAGGTACTTAAGCTAATTTTTGACACCCAGAATAATTAAGCCCAGCTGAGCTGACTAATTGAGAATTATGCTTTTGGTACTATTCTAGTTAATAAGAAGAAAATTCCCCTTAAAACTCATTTTTCTTCCATTTAATTTTAATATATTATTTCAATTAGTAAACCTAGCCAGATGCAAGTAAATCTTGAGCCCCAACATTGTGCTCCATGGTGCATAAAACTCAGAGGAAGACAGTCAAATAGGAGTTTACAATCTGAGAATCAAATCCTACCCACAAGCGATGCCTCTCCCCCCAGGCCATGTCTTCACTGCAAAGTAAACTCAAGTTATCTGCACTCGAGCTAAACCCTCTGGGGATAGCCTAGCTCAAGTGAGAGCAGCCACACTGCGAAATAACACTCAAACTGCATAGAGCAATTGTGTTAGCAGTACAGAATGATTGTGTTGGCTGCCGATGAGTTGCGCTAACTCGAGCTGTAGCCTATGCCCCCAGGTAGACTACCCAACTTACATGCACCACCACACTGGAGTTAAGTTTTTTTTGTGTGTGAATGGGACTTGAGTTAGGGGTAACACTCGAATTATAATCTAAGTCAGTGGTTCTCAAAGCCGGTCCGCCACTTGTTCAGGGAAAGCCCCTGGCGGGCCGGGCTGGTTTCTTTACCTGCCGCGTCCGCAGGTTCGGCCGATCGCAGCTCCCACGGGCCGTGGTTCGCCGCTCCAGGCCAATGGGAGCTGCGGGAAGGGCAGCCAGCACATCCCTCGGCCTGCGCCGCTTCCCGCAGTCCCCATTGGCCTGAAGCGGTGAACCGCGGCCAGTGGGAGCCGCAATCGGCCAAACCTGCGGACGCAGCAGGTAAACAAACTGGCCCGGCCCGCCAGGGGCTTTCCCTGAATAAGCGGCTATTGAGAACCACTGATCTAAGTTATCTCTGCAGTGAAGACAGGTCCTAAAACTGCACATATCCCTTTAAAAAGCCTGTCCTTCCTAGGGTTTGCACAGAGGACAGGTCGGCCCAGTTTGAGTATCTGAATTGAATTTTCCCAAACCCTCACCAAATTCCCCCCACCATCCATTTTCATTCTAATATTCTGTTATTTTGATTCCACTTCCATTTTATACCACTCCTTTAATTTAGACACATGCATTTGGCCTGATTTCTGATGATTACCCACAATTCCCACTGACTTCTATTGGAGTTGTGAGTGTTCAACGCTTCTGAAAGTCAGGCCAATTTTAAAAGATTTCAAATTGGCAAATTCAACAAATAAAAGGAAATAATTTCCACCCAATCCTTCATTATACTGTGAAACTCAATGCCACAAAAGTGGTTAAGGCCAAAGACTTAGCATGATTCAAAAAGGGCTTAGACATTTAAATGGGTATGAAAAATAGCCAGCATTGAAGAGTTACTGCTAAAAAAATGTGGAAGGGACATTAAACCTGATGCTTCAGGCTGTATGGCAATATCTAACTGTTAGAGGTCAAAATGAGACCTAATTGGGGTCAGAGGCAGGTTATTCCACATCTGCCTAGTGTGGGATTCTTACACCTTCTTCTGAAGCATCTGCTGGTGGCCACTGTCAAAGACTGGCTACTGGACCAAATGGATGTTGGATCTGAGCCAGTGTAACAATTCCTACATTTAAAAGATTTCCTTTTACATCAGTTATACGGGCTGTAACATGTGAATGTTTTAATCATCTTGATTGGTGTGATATTTATTTGTGTACATTTTGGTATGATTGTTGGAATTGTTCCCATTTGAATTCTGCATTACAAAAATATTTAAGTGACATAAAGAAAAAAACAGTGTAGTACCGTGTGTCAGGCTCATGAGATTGAAAATGCTGGAACATCCATACTTCAAATAAAAATACCTCCATGGAGGTGTCTAAACTGCATTAAATGTCTAAGCCCATGTAAGGGCAGTCAAGTGTTATGTTGCAAAAATGTCCTCCCATGTTCCTTAGTATCACTATCATTTCTTCTCTTCCTTCCTCTCCCTTTCTCAACTCCAGCTCTTGGCTCCTTCTCGTCCAGTATAAATATCTGATAACACTGAATAGATAATGTATTTGCATTTGTACACTCAATTGGTGAAATCCCAGCCCCACTGAAGTTTTGCCATTCAATTGGAATTTTGTCATTGACTTCTATGGGATTTTACTCCTAGAGACTGAAAAATTCCAGTTGTCCTGGAATGCAAGAATGTCTATTATTATTTTTGCAGGAATTTACCCACAATGAGCATGAGATGCCTGCAAAAAAGGTAGCATTTTAAAGTTTCAGGTTTGTATTTGACTGTTTAAAAAAAAGGAAAAAGCCTTTAAGCTGTAGTTTATATTGGATTTATTTATGATACAACAACTTTGTATTCTATAATAAATTTACTTTGATTAATCCATTCATTATACCATACTAAGCAATACAAATAAACCAAAGCAATCCATAATTATTAATAAAGGAGGCCCAATTTTCTTTTCAAATATGGGTGCCTTCACTGATTTCCAAATCTTGCATTTGGATGATCAAATTGCCTAAGTGCTGATATGTGCATCCAAGATGTGAGATTTAGATTTCCACGTTTGCAAACTGGCATGTAAAAAGGAACCATCCTGCCCAGTGATTATTAAAAAAAACAAAAGGTGTTTTATTTTTATGTTCCACCTCAAAAAGGTCCCAGGAGAAACATTAGTGAAATATAACAGCAGTCATTCATAAAATGAAAGAGACACACAATGAGCCATAACAGCCCCGTCCTAATTTCAGCTTGTTTGAAGAAAACATGTGCATTTTGGGGCGGCTTGGTGATGAACACAAAGCTGTGACTGTGATAAGACTATAGAGCTGTTTTTAATTTACCAAAAAAAAAAAAAAATCAAAGTGAAGTGACTAGAAATAAAAATATGGTACATGCCACCAAGTGAATTAAAGCTAATGTTACCACTAATGAAGACTTGGAACAAACAGTGATTAGTTTTGTAAGATGACATTTATTAGTTATGATACTTCTACTGGTACCAGTTAAGCTCTAGGCAAATATTTGTTTCATGTAAAGTATGACAGGTGCTTCAAGAGGAATCTTAATCTGATACTCTCTGTGATTAAACACAATGCACAACACTAATAATGCTTAATAATTTCTGCATTAAAAAAAATCTACGCAAACTGTTCCTTCCTTGAGCATCAACAATTTTGGGTGCAGTCTGGTAATCCATATTCAGACAACGAGGCTTTGCTGAGTATGGATCAGATGCTTTCTAAGAAAATGATCATCCAGAGCTATGTGTGCCACACATCAACAATAAATACAAAGAAGGGTGAATGAGGGCTAGGTATGTGTGGTCTGAAGGAAGAGAGGGGATGGGCTCAGAGGATACAATGCTATGTCTCCCCAGAGAACATCAGTAGCATCCTCAATTTGGCTAGGTTCTAGGCCAGGGGTGGGCAAACCTTTTGGCCTGAGGGCCACATTGGGGTTGTAAAACTGTATGGAGGGCCAGGTAGGGAAGGCTGTGCCTCCCCAAACAGCCTGGCCCCCACCCCCTATACGCCCCCTCCCACTTCTCACCCCTGACTGCCCCCCTCAGAACTGCTGACCCATCCAACTCCCCATGCTCCTTGTCCCCTGACCACCCCCTCCCGGATCCCCCCGCCCCAACCGTAACACCCCTCCCAGCACCGCGCCGCCCCGCCATAACACCCCCCTGAGCGCCGCGCCTTGCCGCGCCTTGCCGCCGAAACACCCCCCCAAGCGCCGCGCTGCCCCACTGAAACACCCCCCCAAGAGCTGCGCTGTCCTGCCGAAACACCCCCCCAAGCGCCGCGCCGCCTCGCTGAAACACCCCCCCAAGCGCCGCCCCGCCCCGCCGAAACACCTTCCCAAGCACTGCGCTGCCCCGCCAAAACAAAAACAACCCCCTCCCCCCCCCCCCCCCCCCCCCCCAGTTTCTAAAACCAACGGTGTTCAGCTTCAGATTATTGTATGGAAAAAAACTGTCGAGTTTCAGAAGAACTCGGTTGCATTTAAATAGCTATTGTTAATACAATCTTTGTGACTTCTGGCTAATGAATATTTTACATGAGGGCAGAAGTCATCCAAACTGGGACTTGAGACAAGATCTGGTTCTTGGGAAAGAGTGGGCACAAGAAAATTGCATATTCTGCTACTTTGCCATTATCTGCAGAATCAAAGTTTTTACTTCATTAATTGTTTTTAAAATTGTCTACGTGTTTACACTCAAGAAGGGTTTTGCAATATAAACCAGTGCACAGATGCCTTGTTCTCCTAGCCTTGCAGAAAATAGTCTCCAAACAGTGTTTCTGGACACCACATTTTTAAAAGAGAGAGAGAAATTCAAGAGTTCATAGTTTGCTAAAAAGATGAAAATCTAGAATTATAAGAAAAGATGTAGAGACACAGCCATGTTCAGTCAAGAGGAAAGATGACTGAAAGGAGACATGCAGCAAGGACTAAAAATAAGTAAAAGGATGTTATAAAGTGGACAGGGACCAATTATTCTCATTAGTCAATGAGGACAGAACAAGAAATGATGAGGTTAAGATATACCAGGGAAAACGTAGGCAAAATATTAGGAAAAACACTGGAATGCTAAGAACAGTCAGGCAGTAAAATGAGCTAACAGTGGAAAGTCTTTGTGCACCAGAAAGGCTAAAAAATATTTCCATTTAGTAGTGATGAGTTTGGAATGAGGAAATCTACCCTAAACTGAAGCCAGGAGATCAGCTGGTTCTGGGCCAAATATAAGGGCTTTGCTCTCTATTGAACTGTTATAGGGAAAATAGACAGACTCCTTGCCTCACCCAGACAGGATGTCCTATAACAGGGCAGCAGCCACTACTACAGGTATGAAATAGAACAGTGGAAACAGACTGCTGCTCCTCTTCTCCATTTTAGTCGAGTGGACCTGGACCTTAACTACAGCTGGTTGGGAATTTTTTAACAAAGCAATTTTTAGTTGAAAAATGCCGATTCATCAAACCTGTAAATTTTCCTGCAAAAGGGGAGGTTTTGATTAAACTTAACTTTTTTTAATATATGTCCTTCATCCCCTTTGTAGGACACAACTATCAGTTTGTAGAGCTGTGCATGAGAAAGACAAAGAGGGATTTTATGCTTAACATTACTTTAACACCACCATTACTATGGGACTATTCTCCAGGAAGATAAACTTTGAGGGGAAATGGTAGCTATGGCGATCAAGGCAGAGAAACAGCTGGTAGCTGGTATGTGATCTGATTAAAGAAAAATGACAGCGGGAAAATAGGATGGATCACATGGAAAGAATAAGCTGCAGATAACAGATAACAGAATACTGAAGATTCCAGAGATGATTAAGAAGGGGCGATTCAGAACACAGCTTTGTCAGAGGGCTAGCTGAAACACCTGGTGTTCAAAATGTAACAGAAAATGCCAAGTGATTCAGTCAGTCACTTGCCCTTGAAAAGGCAGGTTTGCTGTGTTGCAGCAGGGAAAGTTGACGCTCCCTCAGAACAAAAAATATATTGTGACAAGTGGATGGGAAAAAGAAATGTATTCACAAAAATAATCAAGAAAATCTCCTTACAAATTACAGGACTAAATCTTCTTAAGAGGAACTGAAGGAGTAGAGCTTTTGTGAAGATCCCATTGTAACACTGAACTTTGCTGGGAATATGCCCTTTTCTATTCAGCAAGATTTCAGGGTCACTTTGACATTTTTGGATCACCAGAGGGAGCAGAGAAATTTATTCCTTCAAAGACTGTCAGTGGAATCAGATATCCATGATCAAGACAGAAGAGAGAATCTTTGAAATACTGGAAAGCGACATGCCAGATGATTTATATTTATTTTTGTTTTGGAGAGTTCAATGTGACTATGTCAAGAGTATGTGCTTGGATCTAAATTGATGAAGACCATATAGTTATCCAGATATAGACAAGATACATAGAGCTGGGTGAATGCTGCAAAGAAATATTCACAAAAATTTGCTCAGAACAACCTCACACACCATTTAGAAAACATTTCCCACCATTAATAGTCATTTTCTGTGAGTATTTTTGTTTGTGAGAAAGTGTTGCATGTTCATACAAATATTTACCAGGGACCAGATCATGACCCATACATGTATGCAGGTTAGTAAAAAGGGATAAATGGCCCCTTTTATTCCCTGGGCTTGTAACCTGTACTGCAGCCTGGAGTGGAGAGCAGTCATAAGTAGAACACTTCATAGGGTGACCATATTTCCCTATGGTTAATACGGAACACCTTGGTAAAATTACTCGTATTCAAGTGAGTTCAATGGCAATCAATCAGAACTATGCAGTACAAACGTTTAGTTGACTGAGCCCCTGTTAAAAAAAATATTGAGTAGATGGATTCTTTTTATATTCCTTCTTATCTTTAAGGCTTTAGGGTTCACATGGGGAGAAGTGACACACACACACACTCCCGTACACCTCTCTCACATGGTGGTTGTGGTGGGGGGTGACCGACCGACCCAACCCTTCCTGTCCAGAGCTTTCTGCCCTCCAGGCCTGGCTGGGCCCACAGGGATGGATCCATCTCTCCTGGTACCTGGTGCCCTGTGTTCCCAAGACAACATGTTTGGGGGGGGGGGCGGGGGACGCAGGGTCATATGCCCCCCTCCCCAGATTTCTGTCAGGGCTCACACCAGAATGTAGCCAGCAGTATCCTTTCAGCACTGTGTGGGAGGGAAGGGCAGTGGGGGCGGGGAGGGGGTGTGTGGAAGGGATGATATGGCCCATGTCTTTGCAGAGCTCATCTCTTCTCCCTTCACCCCACCTTCCATCCCCTGTGGCTGGAAGCAGCTTGTCCCTTCCTGCCTGCAGTGTCGAAAGGCAGGTAACAGCTGCAAGCTGCTGCTGGCCATCGACATGACCCAGCCGACTTCTGTCCCTTGGCTACAGCATAGGCGGGAAGGGGTTAACCCCTAAGGATGCATTGTGCACCAGGGCCCAGGGAACCTGACTGCAGGGGCTTCAGCAAACCCAGCCAGAGAGGTGGGTCAGCAGGGGAGGGTGCCTAGAGGACAGGACAGAGCAGCCACATGCTCCCTGGGGGCAAGACCCAGGGCAAGGGGTGGGGTGATGAGGGTGCTAAGCCCCTGCCTGGGGGGCTGCTGCAGAGCCTGCAGGGTCGGGATGTGAACAGGCTGGAAATTGCTTTCTCCCCTCCCCCGCCACGCCAGAGTTTAGCTGAGGGGCGGAGAGGCTTCCCCATGTCAGCACTGTTTCATAGATTCTAGGACTGGAAGGGACCTCAAGAGGTCATCGAGTCC
>NW_020664473.1:1931418-1965773 GCF_002925995.2 Terrapene triunguis | reverse complement strand
GACGGGGATTTGAATCCCCAAAAGCCGGACATGTCCGGGAAAATCCGGACGTATGGTAACCCTAATTAATACAACCAATTGTCTAGCATTAGTAATGAAAGTCAGATTCTGCAAGACAGCTGCCTTATTTGGCTTGTATGGCCCTTTCTGGCTTTTTCCCACACATATTAAAGGCCTTAGATTCATTAGTCTATAAAGTGCTTTGAGATCCTATGTACAGAAAAACTATGGAAAATCAAATGACTTGTGCATGTGTGTTTTTTGTTTTGTTTTGTTAGTTCACAATATAGCTTTGCAAGTTTCATCCCTCCGAATTTCTCAGTTTACTTTTCTTGAGGGTTTGCAGAATAGAGATTCTAAAACAGACATCTAATAAACATCTAATAAACCCAATTATCTTTCCAAAAAGGAGGATGACTTTGGGGTATCTGATGCCTTATCCTTTACATACTACAAATCAGCATAAAGACCTGGAGGGTAATTATCTTCTACCTGTCCATTTATCAAAGAGTACAGTCATCAAATAGATTTCATGATTACCCTAACCCAATTAAGAAGAGATAAAACAAAGCATCATAAACTAATTAAAGGGACACCATCAACCTAAAAATCTTTGGCCCCAATCCCTTGGCTACAGTTGAGTAACTCAAGAAGATTAGCAATATAAAGGTGTCATTAAGCCATCATTGTGTTCCTGGGCCAACTATGTGCTTCACTGATCCAAGGTGTAAATTAGAGCAGTAATTAGTGTAGCCTCAGAAATTCCTACTTGCACAAACCAATCAGATCATGAAGTTCTTCATTAGGGTATGTCTACACTGCAAAGTTGTCAACAAAACTTTTGTCTTTCACGGGTACTTAAAAAAGCCCCTCCCCCCCCCCCCATGAAAGACAAAAGTTTTGCCGACGCAAGTGGTGGTGTGAACCCAGCTTTGTCGGCAGGAGCGCTTTCCTGCCAACAAAGCTAACACCGCTCGCGGGGCTGGAAGTATTTTGTCAGCAAAAGTGCCAACAAAGTACCGACAAAGAGCGTTTACACACACTGACTTTTAGCGACAAGGCTGTGTCGAATCTGCCCTGTGGGCTATGAAGAGCACTGGAGGGGACTACATGACACTTGGAGGTCCACAAAGAATTGATCTGGACATGTCAGTGAATGAGGACAGATGCAGGAATAGATTTTAAGTGACAGGCCACAACTTTATTAAACTTAACACAGTTAAGCCTACCCACCCTGTCACCCAGATTTTCACATACCAGGCATTCCAAATGGTTCGAAGAGGGGGTTACATATAAACCATACAGGATACCACTAGGACTCAGCTCACTCTTCTGAATCCTCCCGCCTCCTAGAAGGTGGGTGGTTACAGAGATTACTAAAAGGGGTGGGGATGGGACTTGGCCTGCAAAGGCTACAAGGTCTCCCCTTATCCAATGGACACAATGTCCATCAGCAAATTCATAGGTATTTTACGTCTAGGAATTGTGCCTTTTAGCTTATTAACCACACTTGAAACTGTCCAAAAGTTGTGACGAATGAACATCCCTACCAAGTACTACCACTAGCTACTAAGCCCTACTTCTATTTAATCTAACTGAGCCTCCAGGATGGTGCAAGGATGGCAAAAGTCTATTTGGCCCCAATGGGAAGGAAAAAAATCTTCCTGATGCCCATACTGACAATTGATCAGACCTGCAGCATCTGCAAAACAGAGCTCCAAAACTACAGCTACAGGGAAAGGGAGTGGGGCTGCGGAAATGGAGCAAGAAGAGACTCCTCTGTCCAAGGCTAGGATTTAAGTTAATGAAAGGGAGGGCGAGAGACCAATCAGTTCCCCTCCTGCTTTGGCTGACCAGTGGGTGGATAGAGCCTCTGGAGGAGGAGGGGCCACCTCTGCATTCCACCAGAGGGTTGCTCTCCTCCCCACTTCTACTAGGCTGTCCCAATCGCCACCAGTCCCATCAAGTTTTCCATCCATGGAGGTGGGTGGGTGGCACTCTCACTAAGTCAGAATTCTTTCTAAGAACTCCCAGGCACTGCACACTGGAATGGCTGCTACACCACCCTTGATGTGGATGTAGCATACAGCACTTCATACCTGCTCCAGAGGCAAGGTACAGACAGGACAAATGGTAGCCCTGTTCTCTCCCCATCAAGCACCCTTAGGGACAGTTATTGGAAGTAAGAACTATGCCATCTGCCAGACCCTGTGTGGGATACATGAGCGAGCATCTTTCACCCTCTCTCCCCATTTTTGCTTCTATCATTAAGCTAACCAGAATCTGCCCCAAAAAGAGCAAAGAGAAATTTGTAGATGAAGCATCCAATGATACTGAGATAAGTAGTAAGCACTTATTTAAACAGAACATATGGGAATAAAGGAAGGCAACATGTATTTTTATGCAGCTTGTAGGTCCACCAAGTGATAAAGGAGGAAATGCAAGATGACAGCAAAGCTAACACACTAGTATGCAGAAGGGAATAGGGAAGCCACCATCTTAACAGAAATCTCAAGATGGCACCAGAGGCAGAAATGTATGGAGAAACTTAAGTGTAGGAAAACCACAGGGCTGGATGGTACTCATCCAAGGGTCTGAATGAAGAATCTAAATGATAGGCAGCAAAGCTAGTGATAAAGCTGTCTAATAGATCCCTAGGAACAGCTACCTTCATGAAAAATGGAAAGTTACCACTAGGGTGACAATCTACAAAAACAATAGTAAATCTGTGCTTCACTTCAGTATCAAATAACTTGGCTCAGGGATTAATCGTTCTATTTGCTCATTAGGGCCTGGTTCCATGCTTACTGAAGTAATGGGAGTCTCCCAGCTAACTTCAATGGTCATTGCATCAGGCCTGAAAGTCAAAAGAAGTTCTGCACCTGTAGGAGCAAATTCTGAGACTCTAGATAAAGGCAGAATAATACAATATTTAGATAAATATAGATTGCTAAAGCAAGGCCAGCATAGCTTTATAAAGGTGAATGATGCTCCGTAACCTGTTCTTTCACAGAGTTAATAAAAAAGTAAACAAAAGGGAGACTGTAGATACATTACAATTGAATTTTCTTTTCAAAAATGTGTTGGGCAAAGTCTTTCATAATAGGTTATTCAGGAAAAAGATGGTAAAGCATAATGACTTGTGAATTAAAACCAAAGTAACTAATAGAGAAAACAGGGAAAACTAATGGCTGCCTTTTAGAGAGGAAAGACTTTAATAGAGAGGCATTTCACAGATCAGTATTGTTCAATACATTTATGAAATTATTTGGACCCTGAAGTGGACATTCAAATAGTAGGATTTACCCAATGCCACAAACTTATTTAGATTAGTGAAAACTGAAGAAAATTGTGAGAAATTTCAAAAAGACCTTTGAGAACAATGGGAAGCACAATTCATTTTAGATTAAAGGCAATGGAATGAACATTAAGAATAATCATCTGAGCCTCTCATATTTGCCAATATGCTCGGAACTTGCATGATTCTGTCTAGAAGCCATTGTTGATGGAGCTATCTGTGCAATGGGCAGAAATAGTTTAAAAAGGCAAATAGGATGCTGGTATATATGAGAACAGAAGTAGAAAATAATATATAAAAGTCATTATATAAAACAATGATGTGCCTTTCTGTGTTCTAATGGTCTCACTTCAAGGTGATATTTCAAACTGGGATAAGAATTGAGTTAAGCCCAGATATGTATGCAGAATGTTGCCTGCTAACCAGCCTGGGCAACGCATTTAGCACAAAAATGCAGTAAGTGTTAACCATTGTGACAGACCCAGACCAGTGGGGTACAAGAGTCTGGTAGAGGGCAAATATACTGGTCACTGGATGAGTAGTTTTCTGTTCCCTGAGTGACCAAAGCAGGGGCTGCACTAGAGTAATCAGGAACCTGCTAGATCCAGTTAAGGCGGGCAGGCTAATTAGGACACCTGGAGCCAATTTAGAAGAAGCTACTAGAATCAATTAAGGCAGGCTAATCAGGGCACCTGGGGTTTAAAAGGAGCTCACTTCAGTTTGTGGTGGGAGTGTGAGGAGCTGGGAGCAAGAGGTGCAAGGAGCTGAGAGTGAGAGGGTGAGGGTGTGCTGCTGGAGGACTGAGGAGCACAAGTGTTATCAGACACCAGGAGGAAGGTCCTGTGGTGAGAACAAGGAAGGTGTTTGGAGGAGGCCATGGGGAAGTAGCCCAGGGAGTTGTAGCTGTCATGCAGCTGTTACAGGAGGCACTATAGACAGCTGCAGTCCACAGGGCCCTGGGCTGGAACCTGGAGTAGAGGGCGGGCCCGGGTTCCCCCCAAAACCTCCCAATTGACCTGGACTGTGGGTTCTTCCAGAGGGGAAGGTCTCTGGGCTGTTCCCCAATCCACATGGTGAATCTCTGAGGCAAGAAAATCCGTCAATAAGTGCAGGACCCACCAAGATAGAGGAGGAACTTTGTCACACCATTTAAAGTCTCTTTTCATGCACTGTGAAATGTTCCTGGGGCTTCCTACATTGAGGAAGCATCATTACAACTGCACAAGAACCAAATGTCCAATCCTGAAAGCACATACTTTCTGGAGATGGTGCTTATTGCCATGAATCGTGTCTTTGAAGTCACTAGCAAAGCTCATGGTACTGCTTACAGGATTGGACTCCCCACTGAGGCCTGGTCTACACTAGGCGTTTATGTCGAATTTAGCGCCGTTACATCGAATTAACCCTGCACCCGTCCACACCACTATTTAGTTCGACATAGAGCTCTCTTAAATTCGACTTCTGTACTCCTCCCCAACGAGAGGAGTAGCGCTAAATTCGAAATGGCCATATCGAATTAGGCTAGGTGTGGATGGAAATCGACGCTAATAGCTCCGGGAGCTATCCCACAGTGCACCACTCTGTTGACGCTCTGGACAGCAGTCCGAGCTCGGATGCTCTGACCAGCCACACAGGAAAAGCCCCGGGAAAATTTGAATTCCTTTTCCTGTCTGGGCAGTTTGAATCTCATTTCCTGTTTGGACATCGTGGCGAGCTCAGCAGCACTGGCAACGATGCAGAGCTCTCCAGCAGAGATGGCCGTGCAATCTAATAGAAAGAGGGACCCAGCATGGACTGATCGGGAAGTCTTGGATCTCATCGCTGTGTGGGGCGATGAGTCCGTGCTTTCCGAGCTGCGCTCCAAAAGAAGGAATGCGAAGATTTACGAGAAGATCTCTAAAGCCATGGCAGAGAGGGGATACAGCCGGGATGCAACGCAGTGCCGCGTGAAAATCAAGGAGCTGAGACAAGGCTACCAAAAAACCAAAGAGGCAAACGGACGCTCCGGATCCCAGCCCCACACATCCCGTTTCTACGAGGCACTGCATTCCATCCTGGGTGCGGCCGCCACCACTACCCCACCCGTGACCGTGGACTCTGAGGATGGGATATTGTCCGCGGCCGGTTCCTCGGACATGTTAGCGGACAGGGAAGATGAGGAAGGAGATGAGGAGGACGAGGCAGTCGACAGCGCTTGCACCGCTGATGTCCCCGACAGCCAGGAGCTCTTCATCACCCTTACCGAGATCCCCTACCAACCGTCCCCAGCCGTTACCCCAGACACAGAATCAGGGGAAGGATCAAGCAGTAAGTGCTTTAAACATCTAAACATTTATTTTTAACAGAACTGGAATATTTATAATATTAACAATGGGTTTTTCATGAAGTGATGTAAACATCTAAACATTTATTTTTTACAGAACTGGAATGTTTATAATATTAACAATGGGTTTCTCATGATTTCTTTGCCTTAGGCGCTTAACTATTTAGTCCCAACTATTTAAAAAAAATCTAACAATGTCCGGTTTTTCATGATTCTGCTGCCCAAGACGCTCCACTCTTTAGTCCCTGCCAGTGCAGCTACACCAAAATCCGGTCTATATGACCGGGGATAGAGATGAAATCCTCATGGGAGATCTCAACATAGGTCTCCTGGAGGTAATGCTCAAGCCTGTTCATCAGTACAGGGGAGAGCGATCTTATTGGGTCCTCCGTGGTACGAAACGTTTCCGCGCCAGGAGACAATCAAGTACTCAGGGATCATTGCCCTGCAGAGCATGGCGGCGTACGGCCCTGGTTTTTGCAGGCTTTCCCTAAGCATCTGTTCCTTCTTGCTGTCCGAGATCCTCATCAGGGTGATGTCGCTCATGATGCCCTGCTTTGAATTAGGTAGGGGAATGTTAGTATTGGGACTGCTTTACAGCCACGCGGTGGAGGCGGGAGAGGGGCAGCATATACGGAAATCTTTCCCTGGGACAGCCGCGAGGGGGTGGGACAGGGGCAGAGTTCATGCTTGCCTGATTGCTGGCAGCAGAGACTGGCATTGCTTTCAATGTGAAAGGAGGCCAGTGCTACTATTAACGTTTTAATCAGCCACAAGTCTACGGCTTACCATGTTTGCCCGCTACCCAAATTCCGGTGTCCTGCCCCGCTTCTCCGATCGCCACTGCAAGACCACAGGCACTGAAGGCGAGGGCCGAAAATTCGACCTTGTCCTGAGTGCGCATGTGATAGGTGCAGTGCATGGTCTTGTTCACAGAGAAAGACTATGTTCTTTGTTCACAACTACATTTATCTTTCTGAGGAATTTACTCCCTTTTTCCCATTCCCACAGACTCATCCGCGACTGTCTCCCAACCCAGCCTGGCATCACACTCCCAGAGGCTAGCGCAGATTAGACGGAGGAAGAAGAAGACGCGGGAGGACATGTTCTCAGAACTAATGTGCTGCTCCCGAGCCCAGGCAGCCCAGCAGACACAGTGGAGGGAGAACTTGTCCCAAATGCACAGAGCAAACATGGAACGGGAGGAGAGGTGGCGTCAGGAAGACCAGCAGGCGACTCAAACGCTGCTTGGACTGATGAGGGAGCAAACGGACACGCTCCGGCGCCTTGTGGATGTTCTGCAGGACCGGAGGCAGGAGGAGAGAGCCCCGCTGCAGTGTATCTGTAACCACCCTCCCCCGCCACCAAGTCCCATACCCCCCTCACCCAAAGTCCAACGAAGGAGGGGCGGCAGGGGCCGTGAAAAGTTTCACTCCACCCCTGCAGAGTGCTGTAGCACTAGAAGCCTCTCATTCCACAAACTTTGAAAAGTCCTTTCCTACCCACCTCACACGAGCCCCCGTCCAAGTTTCAACCCCCCTGTTTCATGTGTAGTTACAAATAAAATATACGTTTCTGTTAATTACTGTTTCCATCAATTTCTTTTGGAGGAGAGTCTGTGTGAAGGGGGGGAAGGTGGTTGGTAATTGGACAGTATAGTCCAATTTAGCAGGGTACAGAGGCAGGGGCAGGTCCAGCAGCAGGGCACATACACAGTGCAGTTACTAGTTACCCTGGACAGTCTGGGAGGTGGTTTTCATGTTCTGTGGGGGGGGGGGTTTGCTCTGTGACTTTGTGGCGGGGGAGGGCAGTTACAGATCTTATGCAGCGGTCCTTATCCTGGATCACAGAGCCACACAGCAGGGGATCTGTAACCCTCCTCCCCCTGCCAGAAAGTCACATAGCCGACACATACACGCAGTCCCGCCCAGGATGGCTGGCAGGCTCTGTTGAAACAACCAGTCCACCACTGCGGAGCCTGTCATTCCTGGAGTTTAGAGGCATCATTTGCATCACTACACTACACCCGCCCCCCACCACAGTCAGCGTCCCAGGTTTAAAACATTCCCGCGAAAACAGTAATAAAGACAACGGTGTTCATTAAGAAAATAGAACTGAGTTTATGTTTTGGGAAGGGGGTGAAGGGGGTATGTAGCTGGAGAGGATAGTCAACATAAACTGGGTAAAGAAACGGGGGCAGGTTCAGCTTCTGTGTCCACAAACTTAATAGTCACTGGTTACCCTGCGCACTGTGGAACCTAGCTTTCAAAGCCTCCCGGATGCACAGCGCGTCCCGCTGGGCTCTTCTAATCGCCCGGCTGTCTGGCTGGGCGTAATCTGAAGCCAGGGTATTTGCCTCAACCTCCCACCCCACCATAAAGGTCTCCCCCTTGCTCTCACAGAGATTGTGGAGCACACAGCAAGCTGCTATAACAATGGGGATATTGGTTTCGCTGAGATCACAGCGAGTCAGTAAGCTTCTCCATCTCCCCTTGAGACGGCCAAAAGCACACTCCACCACCATTCTGCACTTGCTCAGCCGGTAGTTGAACAGTTCTTTTTCTGTGTCCAGGGCGCCAGTATAGGGCTTCATGAGCCAGGGCATTAGCGGGTAGGCTGGGTCCCCGAGGATCACTGTAGGCATCTCCACATCCCCAAGACTTATTTTGTGGTCCGGGAAGTAAATACCTTCCTGCAGCCGTCTAAACAGACCAGAGTTCCTGAACACGCGAGCGTCATGAACCTTGCCCGGCCATCCAACGTTGATGTTGGTAAAACGTCCCCTATGGTCCACCAGTGCTTGCAGCACCATTGAAAAGTAGCCCTTTCTGTTAATGTACTGGCTGGCCTGGTGGTCCGGTCCCAGGATAGGGATGTGAGTTCCATCTATAGCCCCACCGCAGTTTGGGAATCCCATCGCGGCGAAGCCATCTATGATCGCCTGCACGTTTCCCAGGGTCACTACCTTTGAGAGCAGTACCTCAACGATTGCGTTGGCTACTTGCATCACAACAACCCCCACGGTAGATTTGCCCACACCAAAGTGGTTCGCGACTGACCGGTAGCTGTCTGGCGTTGCAAGCTTCCAGAGGGCTATGGCCACTCGCTTCTCGACAGTCAGGGCTGCTCGCATCCAGGTGTCATTGCACTTCAGGGCAGGGGACAGCAGCTCACAAAGTTCGAGGAAAGTCCCCTTCCGCATGCGAAAGTTTCGCAGCCACTGGGATTCATCCCAGACCTGCAGCACTATGCGGTCCCACCAGTCCGTGCTTGTTTCCCGGGCCCAGAATCGCCGTTCCACAATATCCACATGACCCATTGCCACCGTGATGTCCTCGGCGCTGGATCTCGTGGTTTCTGACAGCTCTGTGCTACTCTCATACTTCAGGCCCTCACCGCGGTGCCGTAGCCTCCTCGCCTGATTTCTCTGTATCTGCCTCTGGGAAAGGTGGATGAGAAGCTGCGAGGCGTTGACAACGGCCACAACTGCAGCGATGGTCGCAGCGGGCTCCATGCTCGCAGTACTGTGGCGTCCGCACTGTCACTGACCAGAAAAGTGCACGAACTGATTTCCCGCCGGCGCTTTCAGGGAGGGAGGGAGGGCGGTAGTGACGGACGGATGACGACAGTCACCCAAAAGCATCCTCGACACATTTTTTTACCCAGAAGGCATTGGCGGCTCGACCCAGAATTCCAATGGGCAGCGAGGACTGCGGGAACTGTGGGATAGCTGCCCACAGTGCACCGCTTCCAATGTCGACGCTTGCCCCGTTAGTGTGGACTCACAAAGTCGAATTACTGTCCTTAGTGTGGACACACACGTTCGACTTTGCAATATCGATTCCACATATTCGATTTAAGTGAAATCGAACTACCCTCGTAGTGTAGACATACCCTAACAGTAACATGACAGATTGCATAATTCTGTGGCATCTTCAGCAAACCATGAGAATTTCACAGGGGGGGGGGGAAATGCCTTGGAAAAGAGAATTAGATCTCATTTCTGTGTTGAATGCCCTCCTAGCCTGGTTAGTGGGAGGATTCATCATAGAAATCTGTGGTTAACTTTAACTATCCATTTCCCATTACAGAAAAGATATACAGTCTTAGAGCCTTAAAATTCCAGATAACCCTGCAGATAGGTAATCTTTTTGTTATAGGAACTCAGCATTATTCAATGAAATTCACCCCACAGAACAGGCAACCCCTTGGAAGAGAAGCAGGGGCAGCAGAACGGGTCCAAGTTTCCCCCCCCCACCGCCTCCCCGCACCTGTCTTGTAAGCCGATATATATTTTTTAAAATAAAATGTAAAAATGTGAGGGCTCTGGGGTGGGGTTGGGGATGAGGTGTTTGGGATGTGGGAGAGGCTCAGGCAGAGGGTTGGGGTGTGGGGATGAGGGTTGCAGGGTGGGGCCGGCGATGAGGGGTTCATGGTACAGGAGGGGGCTCAGGGCTGGTGCAGAGGGTTGGGGTGCGGGGCAGGTCAGGGCTCTGGCTAGGAGTGCGGGCTCTAGGGTGGGGCTGGGCTGGGGATGAGGAGTTTGGGGTGCAGGCAGGCTGCCCCCGGCTGGGGCCAGAGAGGAGGACTCCTCCCAGCCCTCCTGGCCAACAGCAGCAAACTTCGGGGGAGGGGCCCCCTCTCTCCCCCAGCAGCACACTCACCTCGCACCACTGTCACTGCATGTGCTCCTAGGGCCCCTCTTAGGTCCAGGAAGCCCCCTCGCCTCCCCTGTGGTGGGTGCAGGGGGGGGGCTGCCTTGCCCAGCATGGTGCAGGAGCAGTGACCGAGGGCAGGGTGGGGTGGGGCCTGTGCTGGTGGAGGGTCCTGCCAGAAAAGGGAAGGGTCCGTCCATCCGAGATCAGCCTGCCCTGGCACTAGTGGTTGGGAGGCACTAGGAACTTGCGTCAGCAGTTGATGCCAGGAGCTGGCAGAGCGGAGTGCAGCACGGAGCTGCAAGGAGTAGCTGCCCACTGCCCAGGGCGCAGGCAGGGATGCTTGGGGGAGGCATGTGGGGGCAGCAGGTGGGGCCAGAAGAGAGACCTGGCCCCAAACATTGGTGGAGTTGGGCCCCCAGGCCCTGAATATTGCTGGAGCATGGGCACCATGGGTCCATATAACTCGCCACCCTGAAGAGAAGTGAAATTTTAGGGCTCTAGGTGTATAAGCCAAAAATGAAAAGGTAGTGAGAAGAGCAATTAGATGTTTGGGGACCCAGCGGACACTGCATACAAACAAGGCTTACCATCCTCTAAATATCCTTCTTCCACTCTGGTCTCTGTGGGCTCCCTCCATCCAACCACCCACCCACTTCTGTAGGCTATTAACCTTGACATCTGAGTAGCATCTTCTATGCTGTCCCCATAAGTGGAACCCTTTTCCCAACTCTATCCATCAAGCCTGCACTTCCTATTCCTTTATGTCCTCCTTATTAACAAAAAACAAAACATAACAACAAAAAAACACTTATTCCTAAAGGCATGTAAGCCCTAGTTGTCCTTACAATGAAGAGTTAATAAAAACAAAGTCAGAAATGTACAGAAAAACCCCAAAACCCGCCTCTAAAAATTACAGAAATAAAAATAAATCCAAGCTAAATTTCATTGCTGAATCACTGTTTTATTTTATATTTTTTATCTTTTTGATGCACCCATCCTTGTTTGTAGATTGTCTGTCCAGATTTTAAATGCTTTGGGTCAGAGACTTTGCCTTCTTACAACTCTAGATCCTCAGCTTATGTAACTTGGTGTCCTAGCTCTATTGACATCAGTGGAGAAATGCTGTTTTACACCAGCTGAAGATCTAGCCCATGGTGTATATAGTGCTGTTAAGAGCAGGAGGAGCACAGCAGTCAGCAGTTTATTGTGTTTACACTGACAAGAACCAAGATGGGAAGATTTAATTCTTAAGGTCGACGGCCTCCAGCAAGAACTGAAGCAGAAACATTTTTTTAAAAATAGTAGATTTTGTCAGAGTCATGCGCTTTACAGATAAAATTGCTTCAAAGCCAATTGTGTTATGCAAGATCAGATCTATGTTGTCAAATTTTTCTCTCTACAAGATCAACATATTGTTCTTCAGCCTTCAGCTTGTGAACATATTCTTGTATATACCAGGTCATATGGGCCACTATAGCCCTGCTGTCAATTGTTCAAATTGTGTGGCAGTTTTGTGATGTGGACAAATGTTTATTAGGAGCGAGGCTGAACATAACAAACTCTTTCAACTTGTGACCTACTGTAAACTCAGATTTTAACCTAAATGCCTGTCCAGGGTTAAAAGAATGTTGCACTTAAATACCACACTATCCATTTTCTCCAAATAAACCCTTTTAATGTTAGGTGGGTGGGGGGAGAAGGAGGGAGAGAGACAGATCCTCAGCTGGAGTAAATTGGCATGGCTCTAGTGTCTTTTACATCAGTTTACACCAGCTGCAGATCTGGCCCGAAGTCCGCATCCACTATGTATCTCTGTTTTTCCACCTTCTTGACAAACAGCTGCAATTTTTAAAATCCTTACGGTTCAAATATCAGGACCATATGTTTGTGAATACAATAAAGCACAAAGTAGAAAACTTATCTAAGACATTTTATAGTTTCTTTACTTTTTTGTGCTATTGATAACATTACTTTTCTCCCTATAGCAGTGACAGTATTAAAGAGGGCGCCACAGCTCTGAGCATATTTATTATTCAGTGCGGTTTTTCGCCTTCCTCCGCAGCATAGGGCAGGGGTCGCAAGCTGGAAAATCCTCTGCGACTTGAAGTCTTTAGATCACGATCTGGAGACTTCAACAGCAGAGTTAAGGGAAAGTGGGAGGGTCAGCTGTTGTGGCCTGCATCATGAGGGGGGTCAGACTAGATGACCATATTGGTCCCTTCTGACCTTAAAGTCTATGAGTCTATGAGTCTATGAGTTTGCATGCATAATCTTCTAAAGCATTACAGATTAGGAATGTATTACTAAACACAAAACTGAATATACTTCATTCTTAATCCATTTATATGTAACACATTTATTAGTTAAGCTACTCATTACCACTTTCTAACTTTCATAACCACAGTACATAGTCTTGTACATGCATTTCACAAAACAGCAATCAAAATTATGTTGGAATATTCTGATGCAAACTTGCACATTTTCACTTGAGAAGAAAAAACAAACAATATTTTCCTTAGGAACTATTACAAGCCTAACCCTGAATGCCCTCATTCTTTTTTTCTTCTTTCAAAATAAGTATTTAATTTCAATTAATAGACTAATAGCTCACCACACAAGGAAAAAACACAGTCACTCATATGCTGAGCAACATGCTCAAAAAGGAACTAAATATTAACTTTACATGTTGCATTCTACTAGAAGTAAATTTCTTTCAGACTAGGCTACTTTTTGTTGCCTATTAATGTTTACAGCTACAATATTTAAATGTCCTTTTCAGTAACACTGATGTTATTACTGGAGATATTCTTAGCAGTTCATTTGAGTATAGCATAACAAAGTTGGTGTCTTTATTAGATGATAAACTTTTTTACCTGATTCAGAAACACGATAAATAATCAATTTTAACTAAATATTATTAGCAGATTTGGAGAGACATCAAAGCTTTTTTTTGTCAGGGTAAGACTAAACTCTATAAGATGTAGACAGCCAAATGTCATATAACATTCATCACTTGCAAGGTAACTGACTTCTTCTGAATTCACTCAGGCAGAAAATGAACAGCTGCCAATGTTGATCAGAGAGAAGTAATATGCTGCTTCCAGGAATGAAATTCCCTTTTGTTTTCTTTTTTCTTTTTTTTAGTTAAAACTGTATTCTTTATACACAGCATAGGAAGGGTGGGCTTGTGGCTAGAACAAGGACTTGGAGTCGGACTCTTGGGTTCTAGTGCTAGGTATGCCACAGGTTGTCCGACATACTATGGAAGTCTCTCTGTGTCTCAGTTACCACAGCTGTAAAATGTCGATTATGATTATGATAAGAGGTTTTTTCATGAAACTTAATTCACTAATGTTTATAGTGAATACTGAGATCCTTGGATACAAGATACAATATGAGTACAAAATATGGTATTATTTCATTTACCGAGATAACAAAAACAGCAACATTAATCAAAATTATCATGTGGTAACTAAGTGGGCATGGGATGTGTCATTGGACTATCATATCTGTTATGGGCAGCCAAGTGTTTTAGGTAGGGAAGAATGGAAAAGTTCTCATCACTAGTAAAACCATCAAAAAATAACAGTTTCACTTTTCTGAACCTCATGTTTCTTGTTAGTCAAATGCTAATCTTTTGTTTATTTTCAGGAAAACTCTTTTCTGTAGGTGAAAAGTTTCCATTTTGCTGAAGAAAAAAAAAGCTGCATCTTCTGCAAAACTTCAATACCTTTTCACAAAAGTGACTACAGATTGCCAGTCTGGGAAAATTCCTTACCTTTTTGGTATTACTATGCTGCATTCACCCTCATTCAAATTTTCAAACTCTGGTGAAAATCTCTGAGTCTACTGACAAATATCAGTGAAATGAAAGTTTGTATTTCCAAACATATGTAATTAAAGGAGTTAATTTAGAGGCTTGGTGTAAAAATATCCTCAAAACATGATGCAATGTCATAATTTATGCAAACATTAGCTCAATAGCGTGTTCGATGTTACATTCTCACTCCATGTACAGCTTGGACACTGTACTTATTAAATATTATTAAGGTGTAATATATCAAAACACATCATGCCATTTATTGCTCAGGAAAAAGTAGAGCACCATATATAGCTAATTTATAATGTTAATAGTTTGTGTTACTCTATTTGTGCACTGTGTGTACACACAGCTTGAAGGGCTAATTTCAACCCTGGTGTAACTCCATTGACTTAAGTGAAATTACACAAGGGTTGAATTTAGACCAATATCCCTTCTGTTTTATTTGTTTACACATACCAAGGCAATAAATCCACCATATGGCTTAATCACTTGTCAGATCTATATTAATAGACATTCCTTTTAACTTTATTTTTAGAAGCATTAAAACATTTTTAAAACCAGTTCCTTTTTGTGTTCATATAATTTTGGCTAGATCAATGATTTTAAAATTTGCTAAGCAGCAAGTTAAGTTCCATGGTTTTACAGTGAGGATGAATATGGTCCAAAGTATAAGCACCTGTCAGTCAAATTTTAGCTTGGTCATGAAGCTAACCTCTGAACCATAAGCATCTTGAATAATAAGTCCATAATATATATTAAAGGTAACAAGATTGATTTATGCAGGCCAAATCTCGATTTAATTTCTGAACAGGTACCTACCTAGCATTCTAGACTTTATAACACTTGTAAAATTCTGAATAAACAATGTAGATCAATTTTCACCCTCATTTACACTAGTGCAGCCCCACTGAAGGTCTATTGAAGCCAATGGATGGTTGCATATGTGCAAGGGCTTGTTTGTACATGGAAATTTACCAGGAACAATGAAATAAGTACTCAAGAATAAATTCACATTTATTGTAGAATAGTGACTACACACAGGGAGCTATTCCAGAACAGCTATTCTAGCCAATTTTGCTACACAGACCAGGCCTAAAAGAGAAGAGAATCAGACTTAAAGCGAGTGTAGCATTTTAGATTGGCATGTTCATAGAATCATAGAAGATTAGGGTTGGAAGAGACCTCAGGAGGTCATCTAGTCTAATCCCCTACTCAAAGCAGAACCAACCCCAACTAAATCGTCCCAGTCAAGGCTTTGTCAAGCCAGGCTAAAAAACCTCTATGGATGAAGATTTCACCACTTCCCTAGTAACCCATTCCAGTGCTTTATCACCCTCCTAGTGAAATAGTTTTTCCTAATATCCAATCTAGACCTGCCCCACTGCAACTTGAGACCATTGCTTCTTGTTCTCTCATCAGTCATCACTGAGAACAGCCGAGCTCCATCCTCTTTGGAACCCCCCTTCAGGTAATTGAAGGCTGCTATCAAATCCCCCCTCACTCTTCTTTTCTGCAGCATAAATAAGCACAGTTCCCTCAGCCTCTCCTCGTAAGTCATGTGCCCCAGCCCCCTAATCATTTTCTTTGCCTTCCACTGGACTCTCTCCAATTTGTCCACATCCTTTCTGTAGTGGGGAGCCCAAAACTGGATGCAATACACCAGATGTGGCCTCACCAGTGCCAAATAGAGGGGAATAATCACTTCCCTCAATCTGCTGGCAATGCTCCTACTAATGCAGCCAAATATGCCGTTAGCCTTCTTGGCAACAAGGGTACACTGTTGACTCATATCCAGCTACTCGTCCACTGTAATCCCTAGGTCCTTTTCTGCAGAATTGCCACTTAGCCAGTCAGACCCCAGCCTGTAGCAGTGCATGGGATTCTTCCATCCTAAGTGCAGGACTCTGCACTTGTCCTTGTTGAACCTCATCAGACTTCTTTTGGTCCAATCCTCCAATTTGTCTAGGTCACCCTGGACCCTATCCTTATCCTCCAGCGTATCTACCTCTTCCCCCAGCTTAGTGTCATCCACAAACTTGCTGAGGGTGCAATCCATCTCATCATCCAGATCATTACTGAAATTGTTGAACAAAACCGGCACCAGGACCCACCCCTGGGGCACTCCACTTGATACTGGCTGCCAACTAGATATTGAAATGTTGATCACTACCCATTGAGCCTGACAATCTAGTCAGCTTTCTATCCACCTTATAGTCCACTCATTCAATCCATACTTCTTTAACTTGCTGGCAAGAATACTGTGGGACTGCGTATCAAAAGCTTTGCTAAAGTTGCTTTCCCCATATCCTCAGAGCCAGTTATCTCATCATAGAAGGCAATCAGGTTGGTCAGGCATGACTTGCCCTTGGTGAATCCATGTTGACTGTTCCTGATCACCTTCCTCTCCGCCCAGTGCTTCAAAATGGTTTTCTTTAGGAGCTGCTCCAAGATTTTTCCAGGGATTGAGGTGAGGCTGACTGGTCTGTAGTTCCCCAGATTCTCCTTCTTCCCTTTTTTAAAGATGGACATGATATTTGTCTTTTTCTAATCGTGTGGGACCTCCCCCAGTTGCCACAAGTTTTCAAAGATAATGGCCAATGGCTCTGCAATCACATCAGCCAACTCCCTCAGCACCCTTGGATGCATTAGATCCGGCCCCATGGACTTGTGCATGTCCAGCTTTTCTAAATAATTATTACCCTGTTATTACCCTGTTGACTCCCCCATTCAATAAGGATCCCACACTTTCCCTGACCTTCTTCTTGTTGCTATCAAAACAAAATCAAACAAATCGAAAATCAAAACAAACAAAACAAAATAAACAGTGTCAAGTTACAATCTTATCTAAAAGCAGAAAGATTGTTCCTTCTTCTTTTCATGTTTACAGACCAGCCATTGCAGAATTAGGAGGAGAAAGAAACAGAAAAGAAAATCTATAGCAGCTCTATGTTCTGAAATATCCTTTGTGCAATGGTGAGAAGCATGAGACAAAAAGGCAAAATGCCCAATTCTACTCCCATTGACTTAAAAAAAAGTTGAACTGAGCTCAAACCTTGTTGCTTGCCTTATTCTTGTATGTAGCCTCCTGACTTCATAAGTAAAGCTGGCAAGATCTGGCCCAAATCAGAACCAGAAAAACAGAAAACAGTAAGAAGAGAAAGGATATGAGAAATCAACCAGATCTTTTGTATCATAGGAGATGAATTCACAACAGCTATCTGGCATTTAAAGAACAGACTAAAAAGCAAAGATCATTAGCTCAATATAGCCTCTCTGATTGCCGGAGTTCAGAGGGTCAGGAGTCATGATAGCTGCTTAGATATTACAAAGGGCTACTCTTCCTTTTGCGGCTGCTGAAGGCTGCCCTTTTAGACTCCTCCCTGCTTTTGTGCCATATAAATAGCTCAGTGAATGTTTTTAGTCAGTCTTTGAAAAGTAAAGGGACTGCAACAAGAAACAACCAAGGAAAAGAAGTGGGGCCATAAGGCCTCAAATATTACAAAACTTCCAATCCTTTAAAACATTTGCAAATCCAGGTTAGGGGAGACTTACAGAAAATGCAGAAGCATCTACCAAAACATCACATCCAACAGTGGGTATGGAAGCAAACATGCCTCAATGCTTATTCTTCCAGGCATTTAAAGTATCACTAGGATTCCTGGGTTAAATTTCCATGTGCCGGCTCACATTCAGGTGTATGGGATTCTTCCCATTGACTCCAAAGAGAGGTGGATTGGACTCTTTGCAAAAGGAAATGTGTTGGGGGTTTTGGAGCATATGGAGCAGCTGACCCATGTTAATGAAGAACTGGAAGTGTTGGGAGGTTTTTTTTTTTCTTCCATGGCAAATTGACTCGCGCACTAAATAGATCAGTCTGCCACAGAACCAGTATCTATGGGTCTCTGGGGATTGTAGACCATGGAGATTTTTTGTTGCTAAGTGTACAAGGTCAAACAATCAAAGTTTATCTTAATATACTTCTGGATGTAATATTGAATTCAAGAAGCTCAAGTTATTCAAATTGCAGCTACATTTTGTACTCAGAAACAGGAGAGATATAATTGTCTCAGAGAAAGCACTGAGTACTACTGAATTATATTGCAATGTGACAAATGAAATCAGTGACAGTGTATACTTATTTGAGAGAGGTCAGTCAAATGCAACATAATCACATGAGCAGTGGTTTCCTCCATATAGATAAACAACATGATAGATGAATGTGAAGCTAATATGAAGCATTTATCAAATAGTGTCAGGATCAATTTGGAATATTTATTTTCATAGTGCAACAAGCTATCCATTCCCCCCAATGGCAATGCTTTAATCTAATGACTTTATTTTTATTATAACACAGATTTCAGAGGCAGGTACCAAGCTTACCATAGTTTCATTTAAATTAGGCTGGCAAATGGATTTTGTTCTGTTTTTCAGCTAATCAGATGCAATTTACTCAAACTTTATTTACTGATCACTTTTCATAGTAAAGGTTCACTTAGCAAACTAATTGTCAGATGATTTTGTTTGGTGTCATTCAGATGAAACCGAAAACGCAATGAAACTAGATTGATAACTAGAAACCAACATTGCAGTAGGGGAAACACTGCCTTGTTGCTAAACCACAAGATTGGGAATCAGGAGCTCTGGATTTCTTGTGTCTGCTATACACATCCTGGGTGAAATCCTGGCCCTACTGAAGTCAGTAGAAGTTTTGCTGTTGACTTCAGTGGGCCCAGAATTTTACCCCCATGTGATCATAGGCAAGTAATTTAAATTCTCAGTGTCTTAGTTTCTGTACAATTACAATGCCTCTCTACTTCATTAAGAAATTAAATTCATTATTCGAGGAGATCCTCATATAGAAGATGTGACAGAAAAGGGCAAAGTATTAAAAAGTGGGAAAACTGAACTTTTAAGAGTTATCTGGTTACTGAATGGCTAGAGACAAGAACGTGGAGGATAGGTCCATCAATGATTATTAACCAGGATGGGCAGAGATGTGTCCTTAGCCTCTGTTTGCCAGAAGCTGGGAATGGGAAACAGGGAATGGATCACTTAATTACCTCTTCTGTTCATTCCCTCTGAAGCACCTGGCATTGGCCACTGTCAGGCTAGATGGACCTTCGGTCTGACCCAGTATGGCCGTTCTTATGTTATGTCTAATCTGCAAGACACTCAAAGTGCAGCTTTTTAATAAAAAAATACAGTGAACAACTTTTAGTGATGATACTAAGCCAAATTTTTCTGCTTGTCTGTCAGGTAGTTCTCTTTTTCTTTGCTAGAATCAATTATTTGATGAAATAGCAATAAATGTCAATGTAATTAAATTATTTGACTGGAGAATGGTTATAATAGAATATATTTTAATGCTACATAAATCAATATAGCACTATATAATCTGCAAATTAGCCTTATGCAGCATTCACAAATGCAATATGATGTAAATTAGTGCAGTGAAATATAATGCAATGTAGACCAATATGAACAACAATGTAGACTGTATTCAAAAGAATAATTATAAAAATAATTTCTTCCTTGAAAAGTATTTGATTTGGCTCCACTGCAGTTGCATCAGGTCCCACTGTGAATGTCCTCTCATTATCATCCTGCTTTTCATTGTGGTGAGGTAGAGAGAAACTACATTTCTGGTAATATTCACAAATTTCTATCACATTAGGAGAGTGCACCTTATTAAAAAGAAACTCTTCCTTAATAATATATTTAATAAGGGACTCCTCCTACTGAAGTCCATGGAAAATCTCTCGTTGACTTCATTAGGAACAGGACTGGTTAAGAATGGCACTACTGGCTCAGACCCTTGGTCCATCTAGACCAGTATTCTGTCTTCCAACAGTGGCCAATGTCAGACGGTTCACAGGGAATGAACAGAACAGGGCACTTATCAAGTGATCCACCCCTTCTCATCCAGTCCCAGAATCTGGCAGTCAGAGGCTTAGGGACACCCAGAGCATGGGGTTGCATCCCTGACCTTCTTGGCTAATAGCCATTGATGGACCTATCCTCCATGAATTTATCTAATTCTTTACTGAACCAAGTTATATATTTTGCCTTCACAGCATCCCCTGTCAACAAGTTCTACAGGTTGACTGTCCGTTGTATAAAGAAGTGCTTCCTTTTATTTGTTTTAAACCTGCTACCCATTAATTTCATTCAGTGACTCCTAGGTCTTGTGTTATGTGAAGGGGTAAATAACACTTCCTTATTAACTTTCTCCACACCATTTATGATTTTATAGACCACTATCATATCCCCTCTTAGTCATCTGTTTTCCAAGTGAACAGTCCCAGTGTTTTTAATCACTCCTCAATGGAAGCTGTTCCATATTCTTAATAATTTTTGTTACACTTCTCTGTACCTTTACCAATTCTAATATAACTTTTTTGAGACGAGGTGACCACATCTGCACGCAGTATTCAAAGTGTAAGAATGCCATGAATTTATATAGTGACAATCATGATATTTTCTGTCTTATTATCTATCCCTTTCCTAATGGTTCCTAACATTCCGTTAGCTTTTTTGACTGCCGCTGCACATTTAGTGGATATTTTCAGATAACTATCCACAGTGACTCTAAGATCTCTTTCTTAAGTGGTAACAGCTAGTTTAGATCCCATCATGTATATATAGTTGGGATTATGTTTTCCACTATGCATTACTTTGCTTTTATCAACAATGAATTTCATCTGCCATTTTGTTGCCCAGAGACAAGGTAGGTGAGGTGATATCTTTTATTGGACCAACTTCTGGTGGTGAGAGAGACAAGTTTTCGAGCCACACAGAGCTCTTTATCCCCAAAGCTCTGTGTGGCTCAAAAGCTGGTCGCTCTCACCAACAGAAGTTGGTCCAATAAAAGATTTACCTCGCCCAACTTGTCTGTCTAATATCCTGGGCCCAATATGCTACAATTACACTGCACAGAACATTTTGTTGCCTAGCCACCCACTTTTGTGAGATCCCTTTGTAACTCTTTATAGTATGCTATGACTTAATGATTTTGAGTAATTTTGTATCATCTGCAAACTTTGCACCTCACTCTTTAACCTTTTTTTCCAGATCATTTATGATTCCTACAAATGAAAACATAGTCACATAAAACACACCATAGCAGAGAGGGAGGAAATTATCCTTATTAGTATATTTATTTTCTCTGGAAATATTGTACATTTATTATTATTATTATACAAGTGTCTAGAGGCCTCAACTAAGACCCATTGTCTTAAGTTATGTAAATATACATAGTAAAAAAAAAACTCTCAGTCCCAAATAGCTGAACCTGCAAGTGAGTTACACGTGGAGGGGTTCCCCGTCTGGAAGAACTTGCACAACTGGGCCTAACTAGAGTCATATGAGGGGGTTCTTTCCCACTGAAGATTTGGAGTCAGTTAGAGCTCACTTCTGACAGGCAACACTCAACCTGCATACCAAACATTCCTCATATTGTTCCAGACAAAAGACATTTAGAGGTAAAGATTAATTCTCTCTCTCTCTCTCTCTCTCTCTCTCTCTCTCCAGAATATCTGACAATTTTGTATCTTTGGGACATTACTAGCAGTAAATTCAGGAGTAGGAAGGGAAAGAATCAAACTGTCATACTTTTATTTTAAGCATCTATTTATTTTTGCTATCTCTGCCTCAGACTGTAGGATACTGCTACCAAATGCTTCCTCTGCTGAATCTGGTAAAGCAAGTTTACAATGTTTGGTACCTGTATGGTACAAAGCCCACATAGCTCCTTTGCCCACTACACTGCTTTTGCATTTTTTTCCATTGATGCCTGTCCACTCTGTAGAGGACAATGCCACCAAACTAATAGAGCATACTTTGAGATCTGGCAGAGGATTCTTATCTTGCTGCTTGTATATCTTAGCTATTCCCTGGCCAGTATATCATTAGCTACTTTCTTCCATATATGCATGAAAAGAGATGTAAATTTTCAAATGATTGTTTCTTGCTGAAATATATTTTGATTGCCATTCACACATATGGGTTTTCCCATAGTATTTTCCTGGGATGTTATACGACAGGTTAGAAGAAAATGTTACCTTCTGAAAATGGTGGAAGGATTCAAATGGTAGACAGGTTCAATCTTGCAACATTATTGGATGAATGCTTTGGATCAGTTTCTGCTTTCAGTCAGGGTGTCGGAATGGGAGGTGGTCAGGGAGCCATGGCCCTCCCACTTTTTGAAAGTGGACGGGCCTGTCCTGTCCATTTTTTCCATGGGCCGCACCTCTGCCCCCTCCTCTTCCCCATGAGGCCTTGCTCCACCCTCACCCCCCCCCCAACTAAGCCGGCAGCTGCTGGAGCCCGGCTGGGGAGCTCAGACAGCTTTGGGACCCCGCGCTGTTGACCACATGGAGGGTCCACAGCTCCTCATAGCTGCCTGCATGGCTCTTACCATGGCTCGGCTGTGGCTCTGAGGCCCCGCCCCCAGCCAGAGCTGCACTGGGGTAAGAGGCAGCTGTGGGAAGCTGCGGACGCTCCTGACTTGGGTGGGAGAACCAGGAGTTGGGTACATGGGCCAGGGGCTGCTCTCGGCCCCACCCCACCCCTGGGCAGGTGGAGGGTTGGCGGCTCTTGGCCCACTCCAGCTTTTGGCTTGCTAGGGGCCAGGACCGTGGGGGGAAGATGAGGGGTAAGGGTGGGGCCACGGAGGGGGCAGGGGCCCCTGTCCCCCCCCACCTTTGGGAAGGCTCCACCACTCCTGCATTCAGTGCAGTTACTCCAGATTTACAATAGTGTAAGAGCGCAGAACTGGCATTTAATCTATTGTAGGTATATCAACATGGCCTCTTTTAGGAATTTAGTGATGACTGGATGGCTGTATTGAGACTCTTTCCTGCAGCACCTGATAACTGAATTCAGGCTTGCAAATTGTACCTCAAGTTACTTGATACTCAAGCCTACTGGAAAACTGTTTTGTAGGGATTGTCTTATACTGGCAGCATGTCAATCATTTGTCCAGAATATTCCTGGCTCTTCAATAATCTGTTTGAGACAGCCCAACTATTACATTTATGAAGAATGGGTTTGGATGGTTTGGTCCAGTCAGGAAATTTACCCACCCTCAGATTGACACCTGGACTAATCTAGATAGATCAGTGTGTAATGGTGATATCCACTTATGCTCTCTCATTTCATATGATCTTTGATAGCAAAGGAGGTAGTGGATCACATATCACAGTTGCTGTGCTTATGTCAGCATGTCTGTCCTCAGATTCTGTTTGGGGCTGATCCAAAATAGGGGTTTCTTGACGAATGTTACCCAGATGAAGATGGTGGAATTCAGATTTCTTCCCCCTTGATTTGTAGATTGCCTGTTCAGCCCATCCACTCTGTAGTTTGGGGTGCCCTTCATTAGAAAATGGCAGCTTGTAAACCCTTTTTTTCCCCACTGGTAAAATACTCAGGTGAATTTTTCCAACATTGCCAAATCATGTTTGGTTGAATAGCAGTCTTCCTGCTCATAACTCCTCTTAGGGCAAGTCTACACTACAGCACTACATCTGTGCAGCTGTGCCACTGTAGCGTGTCTGGTGAAGATCTGCTATGCCAACAGGAGAGTGCTCTCCCATCAGCATAATTGCTCCACCTTGGCAAGAAGCAGAAGCTATGTTGGTGGGAGAACGTCTCTCGCTGATATAGTGCCAGTGTGGGCAGTGCAAAACTTGCGCTGTTTGGAGGAGGGGCTGGCTTTTTCACATCCCTGAGTGATGTAAGTTAGATAGATTTAAGCAGTACTGCAGACCTGCCCTTAGTTTCTTTCTGCCATTTTTGTGGTTGCTCTATATGCCCTGAATAGAGGGGAAATTTAGCTGTGATCCCCAAAACTGCACTGAAACACATTGTTATGTGGAATGGTGGTGGAATTCCATGTGTGACTGACTGTTCTGAAAACTGTCAGTCTACAAAGGGTCAATATGGTTATCCTCCTTTCCTAAGCCAGAGGCCGATGAATCAGTGCAGTATCCTCAAGTGAATTTTTCTTCCAGGGAAGTACATGTGCCTGAGTCATCACCTCAAGCTGTCAGAAGAGGAATCAGATGGACAAGGTTCTGATTTGGTGAACTGTAGAATTTTTGCAAATCTTTCTACAGACAGTGGTAATCTCATGGAGCATGCAACAATTGGAACTCCCCAAAGGGATAGCGATTGAGAAGGACATCCACAGATCCTCTTGGTAATATATCATAAAATTATTTTGGGTTCAGAAGGCAAATTATAGCCTTAACTATCTGGAAGGTTGTTTTGCCTCAGCAAAGTTTTCTCAGACTTTGACTTGCTCAGTTTGGTCCAATCAATAAATTAAGCTTATGTACCTTTATGTCTCCATCCCCATTCAGTCATGTTAACCCCTAATGCACTGAGGCTTGTGGAGTCCCTTTCTATTTTGTCACAGTATCATTTACTTCAATGTGCTCAAACCCATGACTAAATTCTTTTAAGAACAGGGATGCTTTTCTGAATTGGGACTTAAGTGACTTGCCCATTGTCACACAATCAGTCAGTGTCATAGACATGATTGAACTCAGAATGACCAGACTCCCTATTCTTTGCTCATTCCACAGTTGGACATCTATTTACTACTGTAGGTATGTTATTTAGAAGGTATAGCCATACCTCCCTCACTAAATACAGTCAGAATAGCTGGACACACATGTAATATTTATTCTTCACTTCCCCTGGTCCTACCAAGACACATGGCGAATAGGCCCTACCATTATTTATTTATTGCAATGCATAAAAAGCATACACCAGTATTGCCAACCCCAAATGTTCAAAAATTATGCACTGGAGTCAAAAAGATCATGAGACTGGCTTAAATACCATGAGATTTTTAAAAAATAATAATGCTGTGATGCTGCATTCCATATGTTTTATGAAAATATGTTTATGAGTGTAAATATAATGTAACTGGAATATGCTTTATGTGAAAAGTTTCTTTGTAAGGTATCATTACAAAGCTTATAATCTACTGAGTGTGTTCATCCTGTTTGTATGGATGTATCATTATTGTAGCTGAAGCTAGAAAAATAAAGTATTACTCTGACGTCCTATTACAATATGTAAAGTGTGGGCCATTAATAGTGGCTTGGAATCTTGATGGCTCCCATTAATTAGGACAATTGGTTGTGAATGGCCCTGTTTACTGGCAAACCTTCCTGGGTACCTGCAGGCCAACCCTGAAAGAATGGAGAATGAGGTCTGGTACTGGAATCCATCTTAAACCTGGTGCTTTTCCAGGTGGGGTGGGGACCCAGAGAGACAAAAGATTCCCGCCTTGTGCCAAAGCTATAAAAGGGGGGTGGAACAGAACAAAGGGGGCTGCAGTCATGAGAAAACCCCTAGTTACCACCTGAGCTGGAACTAACAGGAACTATACCAGAGGAAAGGATTGGGCCAGACTAAGAAGGATTGGGCCAGACTAAGAAGGAGTCTACTGTATGAAATAAGCTTATTGGAACATCTGAAGATGAGATTTACCTGTAAACAGTTTCTTAATGTATCAGGCTTAGACTTTCTTGTTTTGTTTTATTTTCCTTGGTAACTTACTTTGTTCTGTCTGTTATTACTTGAAACCACTTAAATCCTACTTTTTATACTTAATAAAATCACTTTTGTTTATTAACAAACCCAGAGTAAGTAATTAATACCTGGGGGAACAAACAGCTGTGTATAGTTCTCTATCAGTTTCTAGAGGGCGGACAATTTATGAGTTTACCCTGTATAAACTTTATACAGAGTAAAACGGATTTATTTGTGGTTTGGATCCCACTGGGAACTGGGTGTCTGGGTGCTGGAGATAGGTGACTTGCTGAGCAGTTTTTGGTTAAAGTCTGCAGCTTTGGGGGCGTGGACCAGACCTGGGTCTGTGTTGCAGCAGACTAGGGTGTCTGGCTCAACAAGGCAGGGTTCTGGAGTCCCAAGCTGGCAGTGGAAAATAGAGTCAGAGATAATTCCAGCATGTCAGGTGACAGCCTCAAGGGGGTCTCTGTGACCAAACCCGTCACAAATGTATATTGGGTTCTTTTTATTTGCCTTCTGGTTTTTGAGCCTTTAGAATACACTGAGGTCATATTTTCATACTTTTCTCCACAAAGGCTAGGTACTTTAAAAAAAACCAACAAAAGCTGGGATTCTGCTTTATTCACATGACTCTGGGAGCTGGCTTTAAGAAAAACACCAATTATAACGAGACTCATGATAGGATTGCAAGAATTGTCAACTCTGGATACTGAAAAAAGTACTGATCCTGGGCTCTGTGTGCCCCCACCAAAAATTAAAAATACAATTAAGTAAAAAATGAAACTAGTCAACTGCTCCTCACCCCCAAGCCAATGAAAATGCTCATACAATCACACCAAATAAATAATAAACTCTCCTCTTTCATGATCCTATTATTCTTCACCATATTTCAAAAGCAGATGCTCTCTCTCACACACACACACACACAACTCCTCATCTCTATTTCACACTTACTTTCATTCTCTTCATTACACTACAATGCTCATTCCAGCAACCCATTACCTCTCTCTCTCCCCTCCCTGGACTTACATTCCTTGCCCACTAGTCTGTCCAGAATTTCCATTTGCCATGAGCAAGTAATTCTGTCAAGCACTGAACCAGCTACCCTTGGCTTCCCACACTGCAGTCTGAGTCTACTAACAACTTTCTGCCAGCTGGACTTCCAGCATTTTTTTGTGGGGAGAATCAAAAGCTTGAGATGCACATATTCCGTACATGCTCTTCACTGTGAAGAGGGTGCAAAGGAAATTAATTAGAAACAGATGGACAACCATGATTTTCTCTCTCCACTCGGACTCCTCTTTTATGAATATGTCACTTACTAACATAAGGTAGCTGAAGAGCTGATCCCTCAACAAAGGAATGCTGAAATAGTCCCATAGGTTTGTAAAGAAATGTTTATATAAGAAACAGATAATGAAGATCTTATGAAAGGAGGAATTTCTGTAAAACTCTGATAACAGGCTGGAAAAAAGCGAGTTTTGCCAGCTTGTTCAGCACATTTATTAAAGACATTCTTCAGTCCTTATGTTTCACCATAAAAAATCTGAAGTCTCAAAGTGGATTCAGATTCAGCCTGACCTTTAAAAACTGAATGTGCTGCATGGTTTTCTGCTCAAATAAATTCTGTTTCATTTCAGAACAGGTTTCTGTCACACCAATAAAAGCTAAGTTTGATGGATACCAAATGAATTTTAAATTTAGAGTGATCTATGACAAAGAGGTACTAGGCAAACCCAGTGTATTATCCATGATACTGCTTCATAATTGAATATATACTTTAAGGGCCAGATCCTTAGTTGGTGTCCATGAACACTGAGTTCCAGACCATAATCCATTAGTGCTTATTTTTGGGTTAAATCCACAGACTGTGTTTAGAATAATAATATTCTTTCTTTACAGCTATTCACAGTTAAATGGTGCAAGAAGGTTTATAGAAAAATAAGAGTATTTAATGGGAGGAATATTCCTTTTAGATCTGCACAGTTCATAAATCCAAACAGTATTCACAACTAACATGAAAACATTCATAAAAATTAAAGAAGTGGGCCTCAATTGCTCAGTTGCCTCTGTATGGGCAACAGACTATCCCATCTGGTGGTGATTGCAGGATCAAGATCACAGATGGAATCATTGACATTCAGATGCACATCATTCCCTGGCTCACAACACAGTCAAAACCCAGGGAAGGAAGGAAAAAGGATACTACTTCATTTACATACTAAGGTTAGACCAGTGTTCATCAGCCTTTTACATGCATCAACCTGCTTTTGCATAACAAACCCCCTCCCCACTCTCTAGCCTGAACTAGGATTGGACACCATTCCCACTACTCCCCACTTAGCAGGACAGGGTGGCCATGACACCTATTCACTATAGCTGGGCAAATAACTGATTTTTCAGTTCACTGCCAATTCCAAACAATTGAAATGAAAAATCATTTTGAGTTGAATCCTTTTTTTTTTTTTTTTTGTAAATTGAAAAAGTTGAAAACATTTAATTTCAATTTGGAGCCTTTTTGAATGTTTTTTATGTTTTAAAATAAAATGAAAGGAAATTTTGAAAAAAAAGTTATTTGAAATGGAAAAAGTCAAAACGTTTAGTTAGGAAAGTGTCAAAACAAGCTATTTAGATTTTTTCAGATTTTTTCTTTAAACCAAAACCATTCAGTGAAATCAACACAAGCACACAAAATGTTTTGGTGTCACCTAGCTCTACTATTCATAACTCCCATAAAGTCACAATCCCACAGATGCAGAACCTTGGAATTAGACTATCTCAGAGGGATAGGGTGAACCTCTTTTCTCTGTGTTGACCTCATTGCAATGTATCCCTAGTTGTCTCTGAGATCCTTTTAAAACTTACAGATAATTAATTATTCTGGAACAAAGTTCTGTTTCAATGCCATAGTCTTTGCAGTAGAAACAGTAATTTATACCAATAGACTGCACGATACTCCATTGCTCTGCACCTTGTGCAGTTGTTTACACTAATACAGGAATCGGCAACCTTTAGCACACGGCCCGCCTGGGTAAGCCCCGGGCGGGGCGGGCCGATTTGTTTACCTGCCTCATCCGCAGGTTCGGCCGATCGCAGCTCCCACTGGCCGCGGTTTGATGTCTGAGGCCAATGGGGGCCGTGGGAAGTGGTGACAGCATATCCCTCGGCCCACACCGCTTCCTGCATCCCCCATTGGCCTGGAACAGTGAACCGCGGTCAGTGGGAGCTGCGATCGGCCGAACCTGCGGATGCGGCAGACGCAGCAGGTAAACAAACTGACCCAGCCCACCAGGGGGCTTACCCTGGCGGGCCACGTGCCAAAGGTTGCCAATCCCTGCACTAATGTTTGATGAGCACACAGTTCAGCTCTAGTAATGTTTTGCATCCACTTAGAACTCGTAGAAAGGACTATATAAGCTGCAGAGCAATAGAGCATTGGGTCCAGAGTGGCTAGCTTTTCACAGTGAAAATATGGGACTCCTGTCACAGAGAGGGAAAGGTAAGTCTGTATTGGGATTGGTTTTGGTGGGCATTACAAAGGTGTGCTGAAGGCTTCAAAAGGTGATCAGTCTGCCAGGGATTATAAAACTATGCAGATTAACAGGAACACCAGGATAGAGTCTGCAAACAAGGTTATTCGTGGTTTTGCCAGAAGCTGGGAATGAGTGACAGGGAATGGGTCATTTGATGATTACCTGTTCTGTTCATTCCCCCTGGGGCACCTGGCATTGGCCACTGTCAAAACACAGGATACTGAGCTAGATGGACTTTTGGTCTGGCCCAGTATGGCCATTCTTATGTTCTTATGTTCTTTTATGGACAAACACAAAAACAGAATACCTGGCCTTGCTCCACCTTTAATTCTCACCTGCCACCAGTGGCGTATTATCACCTAGGCCGACAAGGTCTAGGCCTAGGGTGGCAAATTTGCAGGGGTGGCAAATTTATGGGCAGGTCTTCACTACCCGCCGGATCGGCGGGTAGTGATTGATGTATCGGGGATCTATTTATCGTGTCTCGTCTAGACGCAATAAATCAATCCCTGAACGCGCTTCCCGTTGACTCCGGAACTCCAGCTCACGAGAGGCGGAAACGGAGTCGACGGGGGGGCGGCAGCGGTCGACTCGCCACCGTCCTCACGGCCAGGTAAGTCGACCTAAGATATGCCGACTTCGCTATGCTATTTGCGTAGCTGAAGTTGAATATCTTAGGTCGACCGCGCCCCCCTAGTGTAGTAGCAGCTCACCTCCGCCTCCACCTCCTCCGCGAGCACGCTGCCGTGTCCTGCTTCTCCCCCCTCCCTCCCAGCGCTTGCACCACGAAACAGCTGTTTCGTGGGGCAGGGAAGGAGCGGGGAGGAGGGGAAATGCGGCGCGCTGGGGGAAGAGGCGGGACCGGGATGGGGATTTGGGGAAGGGATCCAATGGGGCAGGGAGGGGGCAGAGTTGGGGTGGGGACTTTGGGGAAGGGGTTGGAATGGGGGCAGGGAAAGAGTGGAGTCGGGGCGGGGTCAGGGGCGGCGGGGGCGGCAATTATTTCAGGGCCTGGGGTGACAAAATCATTAATCCACCACTGCCTGCCACTGTAGAAACTCCAAAAATAACCCTCTTCAAGTGTAATGGGAAAAAACGTCAAAATCTTGTAAGACAGATCTGAGTACATATCATATTTTTAGCATGGACTGAATTTTGAAACAAGAAAAAACAAAATATCAAAGTGATCTTCAAATTCACAACAAAATACTACACCTGTCAACTATATATCAGATAATGCTGTGCAATCTGCAAATAGAATACTACACCATTAGTGATTTTACATCTGAAACATCATTAATCATTTATGAACTTTATATGCTTCCTCATAGCAAACTATAATAGATGCCAGAAATGTTATCAACTTTTTCTACTGGAGAAAAAAGGCCATGCAATACTGATCTGATCATTACGCGGCACAAGGGCCATATCCTTGAGCTAGGTAGGCATACTTCCAACTTCGCAAGATACGATAGCATAATATTCATAGCAACCGTTGACATAACAAGTCAAAGAGCATGTGGCCATATGCTGGCACCCTTCTGGAGTTTATCCAGAAGCATACCTGAGTGGGTATGCTGACAAATTAACAGACAGCACCTTATTCTTTTGAACTGTGTTAACTATGCAAACCTTAAAGCTGGATATATAAGGTGCCTTCCAAGGCAACAACTTAGAAAGGCAGCCTACATAACTATGTCTGAGCCAAGAACAGCTTGGATTCATGGCATTATGGAGAGAATTATTTCAGCACTGCCTCCTCGATCTGCTCCTTCTCATATCTGGTACAATGCATCCTACTCTACTCGTACAGCCACCACACCAGCTGGGTGATAAGGTCAAAGGGCATGTTTTGGATTTTGACTGAACTAAAAGAAATTGGGAGCCCAGTTCAGAGGAGATAACACAGCTAATGTCAGTCACTTAGCTCTATGCTAGTTGCTCTCAAGCAGCAAAATATTTGGAAGGAATTCAAGCCCAGCAAAAATGTTCTGGGAGAATATTCTGTAGTGTTCTATTTCCCAGTTACATCATACAGAGACCAGAGGGGACTCAAATATTAGTTCATAGTAGGATTTTGTGTAAATATGTTAATTTAAAATTGGGGGGAAATCAAATGCAGGCCTTATGTTGATGGAAATGACATTTGTGTCTAATACAGGGATTGGCAACCTTTGGCCCGCAGCCCACCAGGTTTGTTTACCTGCCGCGTCCGCAGGTTCGGCCAATCACAGCTCCCACTGGCTGTGGTTTGTCGTTCCAGGCCAACGGGGGCTGCGGGAAGCAGTGCAGGCCGAGGGATGTGTTGGCCACATCCCGCGGCCCCCATTGGCCTCGGACAACGAACTGCGGCCAGTGGGAGCTGCAATCGTCCGAACCTGCGGATGCAGCAAGTAAACAAACCGGCCTGGCCCGCCAAGGGGCTTACCCTGGTGGGCCGCGTGCCAAAGGTTGCCGATCCCTGGTCTAATAGAATGAAGAATAGAATGGATTGCTCCAGATTCCCCTTGCTGCATGTCATCTACGTACACTATTCAAAGAGAGTAAATCCCTACTGACAAATACCACTACCATCAAGGTATTTAGGAACAGATATGATACCCTAACATGAAGATCTCTCTGTAGAAGGAATCTAAGTAACTAAACATGAAATCCCAGCTCCACTGAAGTCAATGGGAGCTTTGCCATTGATTTCAATGGAATCAGGATTTCATATTATGACGACTTCTAATCACAAAGAGAAAGTTATAAGTGACAAAACAATTCCATGTTTCACAGCATTTTACATAAAATAAAGTACTTTATTGTACAGTATATTCAGAAGCCTAAGTTAGATTATCAGAAAATTTACTGTGAATTATCCTGTGTTCAGTTTTGGAAGATAGAACGTCCAGTTGAAAAGTTAATGTATTAGAAAATAGAAAAATAAGAATGGTGAGTAAAGCTATTATTTATTTTTCTGTTAGTATTATTATTAGGAGAACACTGATTATTTGTCAGGAGCATCTGCTTCTCAAATGACACAATAGAGTAAAAATTGGCAACTGACACTTGGAAGTTAATTTCAAAGGTTTATTGTATGACCAAAGTTCACATTTAGCAGCTGTCAATTTGCTATAGACAACTGTAATAAAAATCAGGGCGGGGGGGGGGGAGGAGGGGAAGAGAAATCTTGCTTTGCCAAAAGGACAGCTGGGGCTAGAATTTTTTTTGTTATTTTGTTTGTTTGTTTGATTTTCAAGTGTATTCAAAAATAAACCCATCTTTCATTAAGATATATTTTATTTAAGTAAATTCTTCACCCAGCAACGAGGAACTCACCAGCAGATAGACTATCAGAAAGAACATTCTAAAAAATATCTGTACTTGCACCACAGTACTGCCTTTAAACACTATTATGTCTCCACATTTTCCAGCTTTGCTGAAGTTAAACTGCAGACAGATCCTAATTTAATGGACCGTCCATTCCACACCATCGTCCACCATCTATCAAAAAACCATCCAGCAGACAGCAGTTATTTAACCTAAACATTATTTGAACAAAAGACTCAAATGTCTTAACCTACAATTATGGCAACAGATTGATACTGTCACAGTTTCCTCTGTTAACTCATATTTACATGGATTTATAATGTGGTCCTTGGCCTAAAAAAAAAGAGCTTAATTCTGAATAGGTCTGCTGCAATTGTTGAGATTCACTAATAGCAATATGTCAGAATAAGGGCATGAAAGATGCAGACCAAGCTAATGGAACTATTTAAATATACTGGATTACTAAATCAGGCTGCTGCTGGAGTGGTCCTGATGTTGTTTGGGCTGCATGGTGTCAGTACCACAAAATTTGATTCAGCCACCCCTCCATACCAATGGAGTGACTAGACCAAATTTTAGTGAATGGTGTTATGACCTGGCATATAGGGAGTCTATTCCTGTATGGTGGAGCACAGAGGAATCGGCCAAAAACTTAGCGCCTGGTGGCAATGGCTCATATACTGTGTAGGTAAGAGAGGGGGAGATACCCAGTCTGGGGGGCAAGCAGAGACCAGAACAGATGAGGACCAGATTTTGCCCCGTCCCACAAGAAATATCTGAACTGGCCCCACTAAGAGAGAAGTCAGCCAAGGTAGAACCTTCTCCCTGCATTGTTATTGTCAGATACACTTCTCTCAGTGCATCCCTGCATCATTCCCATTAGCCCAACTGTCACAGACAGGAAATGGACTGTGTGGACTATTCTATGGAATAGAGGAGTGGGTGGCCAGATCACATAATACTGAAACAGGCAAAACATTGAAGTTTCCAAGAGGGAAGCACCTTTGCTATGGTTGCATAACCCAGGAGCCCTTTGGCATTTGTATGGGCTGGTAACAATAAAGTTTGAAAAGCTAGAGCCTTAATAGATAAAGGCCTAGGAGCCAAATTCTTAGCTGCTCGTTAGAGTTGGGGGAAAGAGGAGAGGAGAAGCCAGTTGTAACTTTCTGATTCAGTCCCAGCATAGTTTAAATGAGGCTGCTCTAAATTATTCTGGCTGGCTATGGCCCCCAGAGACCATTATGCCCACTGAGAATTGATGGAGTGCAGTAGTATTCTAGACAAGTGCCTTTTGCCAGGGGCTGCAAAAGAGGATGCTCTGTGCCAGCTGTGGGGGACTACCTCAAGCTGGGGGAATCCCCAGCTGGGCAGATCTACCAGCTTTCCAGACCCTTTGTGCCATCAGAATGATGCAAAGGGGTCAGACTATAGAAAAGATTCCAGTCCTTAATTCTTTTGACACTTTTTTTGCCTCATAAACTAAATATTATTTGAAAAACTTTTAAATAAATGTAATCCTCTTCTGTGTGAAATGAAATGAGTCTTACAGTGTCTTTTAAGGCTCAGTATCTTAATCCTTAAATCATAGTCTTTAGTTCTTTGATTATGCACTAGTTAAATAAATAGAGCCTGAAGAGATTTTCAGCTTCTTTACATATCTTGTCCCCTAAGTGCCATTTGTCTTTTTTATTCCTTTCTTGATTTTTTCCACGGCAATATCTTTTTTCTATGCTTCCAGTATTACTCACAAGTTTTCGTGCACAACACATCAATATACTTGTGTGCCAGAGAATACAGTATAAAGATGATGACACATATAGGAGCTAATAGAGGAGGTATCTGAGCCTCTAGCTATTATCTTTGG
>NW_020664473.1:1902054-1926418 GCF_002925995.2 Terrapene triunguis | reverse complement strand
ATGCACTAGTAGTCTTTTGAAATCTCCCAGGATCCACTGCCTCTGAGAGCTGTGCCAGAGGGCATTACTTCTGGAGCAGTTTAAAATGGTGCTACCGTGCACATGTTCAAAACATGACTACTGTAAATGCACTGAACAATTTGTGCTTTCTCCAATGCAATCATACTGATTCAAACAATAATAGTTCAATTGTATGGTTTATACAGGGCCTTAGAGAGAATCCAGTAAATGTTACCTGCTAGTGAGAAAGGGAACTGTCTTTGGAGACACAGAGTACCTGGCCTAACTGCTAAAATGTTGGGTTATGACCTGCTGATGTTTTTCTTTAATTCTATGTTTAAATATTTTTGATAAGGCAAGAACTATAAAGCTCAAGAATAAAGCTTTGTACAAAAACGTTACATGGTTAAAGACTTCTTGTTTCATTGCTGAACAAGCTGACCCATTTCATGAATGTACACATATTTTGTAGACATTTTGCAAAATATTTGCATAAATGAAATCAGCATTAACTTTGCCCTGGACAAGCAATGAAATATGCAGTTATAAGTTTTCCTGTATCTCTGAAATCAGCATTAACTTTGCCCTGGACAAGCAATGAAATATGCAGTTATAAGTTTTCCTGTATCTCTGAGATCAGACTCATGGCCAAGATTTTCAAAAGCAACTACTGATTTTGGATGCCCAAATTGTTGGGTTCCCAACTGCATGCACTTTTCAGAAAGCGTTTTGAAATTCAGGCCCCTTTAATGGCATCTAAGATTAAAATATTAAAATCTTGGTTCATGTCTTTAGTGTAGAGCAGGGATCGGCAACCTTTGGCACGCGACCCACCAGGGTAAGCCCCCTGGCAGACTGGGCCGGTTTGTTTACCTGCCGTGTCCGCAGGTTCAGCTGATCGAAGCTCCCATCCGAGGCCAATAGGGGCCATGGGAAACAGCGGCCAGCATATCCCTCGGCCCGTGCCACTTCTCACAGCCCCCATTGGCCTGGAATGGCGAACCGCAGCCAGTGGGAGCTGCGATCAGCCAAACCTGCTGATGCGGCAGGTAAACATACGGGCTGGCCCGCCAGGGGGCTTACCCTAGCGGGCTGCAGGCCAAAAGTTGCCAATCCCTGGTGTAGAGAAATCTATGGATATGTTGACCCTATTGCAACTCATAACTTCCAGAAAAATCTTTTATCTTTGAGAATGGTATCATAGCCCTAAACAAATAGTTTTATGCTTTGAGGTCCTGCCAGAAAATATTATTTTTGTAAGAAGTACAAAAAGGGATATCTCTGTTCACTATCTGAGATAGGTGGCGGCATACATTTGCTTAATTCTAAATCAGAAAGTACCCCTGTGTTCAGGGTTGGCAGAATTTCATCTTTTTTATTTTTATAATTTTAATGGATAATATGTTGATTTTTATGCATTTTTTCCTATCAATTATATTTTCACAGCTGTGGGAAATTATGGGAAGGTCACAGAATGGGAGAGTTAGACAATAATTATTTAATTACAGATGTTGAAATTAAAAAGTTAATGCTTTATAATGTTAAAACACAAACTGCCAATATCACATGCCAAAATATACAAAGCAAGTATCCTTACATCAAGTTCTAGTAAGTTCTCAAGAAGCATTTTCCTTACTTTGCCTATCTGTACAATTTGATTATTATAAATGGAAATATTTTTCTTCAGTTTGTGAGACTACAGTGAAATTGATATTCACCGACATTTACCAATAAAATACTGCTAAGCCTACTGTGAGATGTAGTCTGCCTTCAAGGGCAGTATCGCCTATTGGTCACCCAGTCTGCCACCTGGCTTGGCCCTTGAAGACTTTTGAAGGATCCAGTAGATACCTCTAGAGATTTAAGCATTCTGGGAATGAATGGTGTTTGGGGAAGGAATCTGGAGACTGTACCTTTAAGGGACTGAAACTGTGAAGAGAAGCCAGGGAAAGGCTCCCCTCTCACCCAACCAACTGGGAAAGAATTTGGAGAAGAGGAGCAGCATAAAGGCTGCCTCCTCCCTCACAGCAGACAGACACTGGCAAGAGAAGGCTGGCCTGTTGACCCCTCCAGACTGGAAGGTTTATTGATTGGGAAGGGTGGTCAGCTGAAGGGAGCAGGCAAAAGCCTTGCAGCTGACTCACTTAAGTAATCATAGAATATTAGGGTTGGAAGAGACCTCAGGAGATCATCTAGTCCAACCCCCTGCTCAAAGCAGGACCAACCCCAACTAAATCATTCCAGCCAGGGCTTTGTCAAGCTGGGCTTAAAAAACACCTCCCTAGATAACCCATTCCAGTGCTTCAACACTCTCCTAGTGAAATAGTTTTTCCTAATATCCAATCTAGACCTCCCCCACTGCAACTTGAGACCATTGCTTCTTGTTCTCTCATCTGCCACCACTGAGAACAGCCTAACTCCATCCTCTTTGGAACCCCCCTTCAGTTGGTTGAAGGCTGCTATCAAATCCCCCTCACTCTTCTCTTCTGCAGACTAAATAACCCCAGTTCCCTCAGCCTCTCCTCGTAAGTCATGTGCCCCAGCCCCCTAATCATTTTTGCTGCACTCTCTCCAATTTGTCCACATCTCTTCTATAGCGGGGAGACCAAAACTGGACACAATAATCCAGGTGTGGCTTCACCAGTGCCGAATAGAGGGGAATAATCACTTCCCTCGATCTGCTTGCAATGCTCCTACTAATGCAGCCAAATATGCCGTTAGCCTTCTTGGCAACAAGGGCACACTGTTGACTCATATCCAGCTTCTCGTCCATTGTAATCCCCAGGTCCTTTTCTGCAGAACTGCTGCTTAGCCAGTCCACCCCCAGCCTGTAGCAGTGCATGGGATTCTTCCATCCTAAGTGCAGGACTCTGCACTTGTCCTTGTTGAACCTCATCAGATTTTTTTTGGTTCAATCCTCCAATTTGTCTAGGTCACTCTGGACCCTATCCCTACCCTCCAGCATATTTACCTCTCCCCCAAGCTTAGTGTCCTACAAGAACTTGCTGAGGGTGCAATCCATCCCATCATTACTGAAATTGTTGAACAAAACTGGCCCCAGGATCGACCCCTGGGGCATTCCGCTTGATACCGGCTGCCGACTAGACATTGAGCTGTTGATCACTGACTGTTGAGCCCGACGATCTAGCCAGCTTTCTCTCCACCTTATAGTCCATTCATCCAATCCATACTTTTTTAACTTGCTTGCAAGAATACTGTGGGAGAAGGTATCAAAAGCTTTGCTAAAGTCAAGATATATCACATCCACATCAGGAAGTAACCCTGAGACACAAACCCAAGCTCCAGAGAGAGAACTTAGGGGAAACTCTTCTTAGAAGGAGAGTAATATCATAGAATCATAGAAGATTAGAGTTGGAAGAGACCTCAGGAGGTCATCTAGTCCAATTCCCTGCTCAAACCAGGACCAACCTCAACTAAATCATCCCAGCCAGGGCTTTGTCAAGCTGAGCCTTAAAAATCTCTAATGATGGAGATTCCATATATAAAGGCTACTCTAAGGCAGCGAAGCTATCTCAGGTATAAATGTAGTCCAAGAGAGAGGGCTGAGAGGGAGCTCCTGGTCAAAAGAGAGAGATACTGACTGTGTTAAGGCCAGGGGCAGAGAAAACTGATAGCAATTCAATCCTGTCACTGCAGGGAAGACCTGAGACTGGCTTTTAGGAAAGCTGGCCCCAGGAAAAGCTGTGAGGAACCACCAAAGTCCACGTGGGGAAAGTAGAGCCTGCAGATCCCGTAAAGATGCCAGTGAGCAAGACAAAGTTAGTAGTAGAAGCCAAGAAAAATGGAGAGGGACAGAAGGAACATTTCTTAGCTGCTTAAATAGGGTCCCTGGTCTGGAACACAGAGAAGGGGATAGACCTGGGTTCCCTTCCTTTCCTCCAGATCTAGAAAGGAAGCCTGGGTGTCAAGAATAAAAGAAGCCAAGAATAGCAAGTCCTAGACCAGGAGACAGGTTTGAAGAACATTACATTTTGATTTTCCTATTTTCCGGAATTCTCTGTTAATCCCCAGGAGGGGAATGGATTGAGCAGGCAATCTGGCCGGAGGAGTAGGCCACATACAATAGACTGTTGTGAAACCAGAACAACTACAGGGGGTGGTAGACTTGAAAAAAGCCTTGCAACACCATACCCAGGCATGGGGGATGCTCTGGAAGTGAGAGGCATGATGACACCTACCTATGTTCGTGAGCCCTTCAATCAAATCTTCATGGAGGAAGTCTGCAGATAGTTAATTTAGGATGTCATGTATTAATCTTCTGTGCATAGGCCCATTGGTAAATTGCTATTAATAAACTACCACTACTATATTAAAGCAATACATATCATTTATGCAATATTGTACAAAACTTTATTCTGGAGATGTATGAAGCACTTGAGATCTTAAACCGAGTACATTTTTAGAATGTATTAAAATATTGTTCTTCCTCCCTCTTTGTAAGTGTCCTGTGTACATTTAAGAAGCACTCACATAAAAATAACTCTTTGCTCAAAAGTTCCTAAAGTAACAAAAAATGTAACTGAATGTTCTGTAGTCCCAGACAGCATAGGTAAGGGGTTTAATGGATTCATAGATTCTAAAGCCAGAAGCGACCACTGATAATCTAGTTTGGCATCCTGTAGTACTCAGGCCATAGAACGTCTTTGAACAGAGCTGAACAAAAGTAAGAATTTCACCGAAAATTCTGATATTTTGACATTTGTTTTTGTCCTGAATCATACCAAAAACATTAAAATCTTATCACTTTTAGCAGAACTCAAAGTTCTGAACATTTTTGATTTGGAAATATTGAAATGTTTAGTTTTGGTTCAGGTTGATATTAAACTGTGTCATCCTGAGTTACCATCATGCCTCATGGGAGCTGTAGTTCTGCTACCTTGAACCCTCATTCTCCCCTATGGGCTGGGCTTCCTGAGTGGTCTACATTTCCCAGGATTAATTTCATTTATGAGACTCCCATCATGAACTGTGGTGGCCCAAGGAAGACTGGATATGATGACAGATAATGCAAAGATTTTCCAGGAAAAAAACATTGATCAGCTCTACATATAAGTTGTTCTCAGGACAGATGAAGGTCATATGTCCAATCAATGCTCCTTCAGTTTGAAAAGCCCATATGTTAGTGTGTGAAGAATCCCAAATGTACACATGAAAAGCAATTAACTACAGAACAACTCTAATTATTCCATTTGCACATGCAAATACCTATTTTCATGTGTACATGTAAGTCTTTGGTTGTACAAAAGATGCATTAAAGGAGCCTACTTGAAAAACTGGCCATATATAACAACCATTTTAGTGACATGTAAGAATTAGATAAAAAAAAAAACCACTACTGCATATTCCAGAGCATTATTCATTTTAATTAATTTAGTGGCATGCTAGTTTAAAAAAATAATAATAAATTATATAAGCTTTCCAAAGTGGAAAAAAGGCAGTTACCTTTCCGTAACTGGTGTTCTTCGAGATGTGTTGCTCATGCGTATTCCACAATAGGTGTGCGTGCTCACCACGTGCACCGGTGCCGGAAGTTTTTCCCCTAGCAGTACCCGTAGGGGAGCTCCCCAGCGACCCCTGGAGTGGCGCCTCCATGGCATGGTATAAGGGGCGCTGCGCGCTCCCCCCACCCTGAGTTCCTTCTTGCCAGACAACTTCGACAGAGGGGAAGGAGGGCGGGATGTGGAATAGACATGAGGAACACATTTCGAAGAACACCAGGTACGGAAAAGGTAACTTTCTTTTCTTCTTCGAGTGATTGCTCATGTGTATTCCACAATAGGTGATTCCAACCTATATCTGTTGAAGGTGGGTAGGAGCTCACAGTCCTGCCGAACCCAACGTCATACCTGGTCTGGAAGAGATGATCGTATAGTGCGAGGTGAACATGTGAACTGAAGACCACATGGCAACCCTACAAATGTCCTGAATGGGGACGTGGACCAAAAAGGCAGCCGACGAGGCCTGTGCCCGAGTCAAGTGCACCTTCACAATTGGTGGTGGAAGGATTTCCACCAGGTGATAAAAGATACAGATGAATGAGGTGATCCAGTTGGAGAGCCACTGAGTGGAGATCGGCCGACCTTTCATGCGCTCAGCTGAGGCAACAAACAGTTGTGAGGACTTTCTGAATGGCTTAGTCCACTCCAGGCAGAAAAGTCAGAGCCTGTCTCACATCCAGTGTGTGGAGGCAGTGTTCCTCATTGGACGGATGGGGCTTGGGACAGAGGACCAGCAGAAAAATGTCCTGACCCATGTGATAGGGTGGGAGGAACAAGGGGTGTGGGTGGAGCTGGACCTTATCCTTATGAAACACCATGTACGGGGGCTCGGAGGTCTGGTCAAAATATTTAATATGGACTATGAATTAGGGCCATTAGAATAGTCTAATGTGCATGTAGTGTTCATTCTTAAATCATATCTTAAAAATATTTAAATTGTGCAATGATCTCTGCAAATATTTTTGTAGTTTACTGTGTAAAGATTTGGAAAGGATTTTCTCTTTCTCTTCTTACCCACTTTTACATACTGTACAGATTGCAGGCCAATATCATAGCATTTTACCTTCCAACATTTTGCTACAGTTTACATTACATTCAGTGTTACAATAATATAAAAAATAGCCTTGGTTCTTTTCCCTCTCTTAGATGTGAAATCCTTTCTTGCATAACTACCAAATGCTCTTAGAAATGCAGAAAAATATTCAGAAAAAACATTTCCAAGAAGCAGAATTATATAATTCACCATAGTCATGTAAATTACATGGAATGAAAGAATAAAGAACTACATGCTGTGTAACTGATAGCAGAATAGGGCCATAAAACCATAAGGAAACATCTCTATTTATGAAGATATTATGGGGGGGGTTGTGACTTTATATTCCAGTACTATGCATTACAGTGGTGAAATAATCATATCACTAAATCCAGTCTTCTCCTCAAGTGGCTACTGAGGGCCCTTGCGTGGGGGCCAGTGTGTGCTTCTGCTGTATAAGCGGAGTGCTAGATGGGATCTGGAGGCAGGCATGCAGGAGGTGACTCCTCAACCCACACACAGCTCTGCCTTTTCACATGCTCCCTCTGTGCAACAGAGCATAGAAGGAGTGGGGTGCAAGGGGCAGGGCATGATTGAGATGGGAAGGGGCTATCTCCAAGGCATCTGCCACTGTGCAATTATCTGCCCTCTATGGTGGCTGTGCACCTACACTGCAGAATATTTTTCAGGCACCGAGTTAAAGTAGTCTCCATGGCAGTGGTCCCCAAACTGTGGGTGCGTGAAGGAACATTCAGAGGGAGGTGTGCAGTGGGGCCCAGGCCAACCCCCATAAGGGGTGGAGAGGGAACACCACACTTCCAACCCGCTCTGCCCCCGACCAGCTCTGACTCCAATCTTGCTCCTCCCCAACTCCATTCAGACCCCAGGCCTGCTCTGCCTCTAGACTCAGCTCCACCCCCAAGCCAGATCCGCCCCCAGGCCCACTACACCTCCCAGCCCTAGCTCTACTCCACCCCCAGTGTGGCTCAGCCCTCATTCCCTCTCCACCACCCAGACCAGCTCCACCTCTAGCCCCAGCTCCTTTCCCATCCCCAGTTCCACCCCCAGCTCTGCTTTCAGCCCAAGTTCCACTACTGAGGAAGCCTTGGCTATGGAATAATGGAGAGGGGAGGCATGGACAGATTCCGTTAATGGCAAAAGGGGCGTGACTGGAAAAGTTTGTGCACCTGTGCGGGATGGGAATGCTCCACCCCTTGGCTGATGTATCACCCTGGCTCCCCATTGTCATTCCCAGAACCAGCCTGACTTCTTATCTGGGTACCAGATGCTGAGTTTGTGTCTCAGTTTCTGCCATAGATCAAGTTGTTGCCATAGAAAATTGTGACTTCATGGCATGCTAAATGTATTAGCTTCATCTTATCTGATTAGGTATCACTTTATCATGTCAAATTGTGCAACACATAATTTATGAATCCTTGTGCTTCCTCAGAGATATATCAAATTTCTGAAGAAATATTGCTATGATTTTTGTCTCTCTCATGGACAATTCTACATGTTTTATCATTGCTTAGGGGAAAACATATGTTACAGCAATAATAGTACTTGGCAATTATATAGTGCCTTTCATTGGGAAGGACCTAAGGAAGGTTTTGTGGTTAAGGCTCATGACTGGGAGTTAGGACATCCAGGCTCTATTCTTATCTCTGTCAGAAAACCCATCAATAAGCTAAGGATAACACTCTTTCCCTAGCACACAGGAGTGTACTGAGCCTTCTTCATTCATATTTCTGATGCACTCATATACCAGAGTGAAAAGCAGCACAGAGATACCTATAAATACATAATCCAAGGATTGGAAAGAATTTTAGAAAGGTGTGGAGACTGTGGGTGTTACATAACTTGCTAAAGGTCATGGAGCAAGCCAATGGCAGAGTGAGAAATAGAATCAAAGTATGTGTTTTAACCAGTGGGAACACTATCTGCCAGAAAAAATACTTCCTCTACTTTTTCTGAATCATCTGATAATTTTATTTTTAAAACGAAAGGTCTTATTTGTCATATCTAGATGAGAAAGAAAGATGATTGAAGGAGGATGCAGCATGTCATCTTTTTTGTGGCTACTATGAGAAACATCACTGAACCACAGATAACAGTATTTTGTTGAGTATGGAATCCTATACGGTAAATTATACACATGATCATTTTGTCTATAGGTTATGTAGGTTATGTTTGTTGACTCATCTTGTATTCGGTTTCTCCATGTACTGTACATCTGCTGCACATGGCTGAAAAGCACCCACTAGCTTTTCTACGCCTACAATTCATTAACATACTTATTATTCAGTATATAATAAGAGTATGTGAAGGAACTGCACAAAAATTGTGTAAAAAACCCATCATGATGCTTTCTTTTTCTTCTCCAAAACAAACATTAAAAAGGGATTTTCTGTTTTATTCCAGGTTTCCCATTTTAGTTAACTGTTATTGCAACTTTCTTTAGGAATTTCAGATTCAATTAAGTTTTTTCAGATTATTTTTCATTACATTTGATTCTCAGTTTCTGCCCTCAACAGAGATGGCCCACAATCCTGCAATCCACTTCACCTGTGTGCAGTGAATTGCTGGCCCAGGGCCTAGATCTGCACTCATTCTTAGTACATCACATTTAGGTCCCAAGAAAAAATTCCTCACAATACAAAGAAAGCAAATGATGGATGCTTAAAAGTGTGTTACTCCCAATCTGAATAAATTACCATTTTTGAAACATCTATTACAAAATCATGATTTATAATACTCTGTTTATAAAATTGAAATCTGAAAGAATATTTTCACCAACCCATAGGCTGAGAAATCTATCCAAACTGGAAGATTATATAATCACATTCTGGTGTATTTTCAAAGCCCATATTATTCCAAGGGAAGGAGCTGACAGAGGGAGTCACCTCTACCTGAAGGAAATTAGTATAGATTAATTTATTGTGAACACAAAAACAACAAGCCATATCTTTCTATAGGAACTCTCTTTGGAAGTATGGTTTTGTGGTTATGGGACTGGATTAGGACTAAGAAGATCTGAGTTCAGTTCCTGATTCTCCTATAGGCTTCTTGTGTCATCTTGGGCAAGCATTTCAGTTCTCTATCTGTAAAACAGAGAAGATAATGCTTCCTTTCTCCCACCTGTGTGTCTATCTTGTCTGTTTAGAACTCTATGAGACCACTAGGTGTTACACTAATAGAATAAATTATAATACAGTCATCATCATAATCAGGGGTATTTTGTGTAAAAGATATTAAAAATGGATGGCATAACATGGCCCTTAAAATAGTTCACGAGCACTTTTTACCTGTGACAATCTCAGGTGGATTTCATGATGAAGTTTCTTGCCTAGGATTGCAATTGCTTCCCTGCACATACATAATTAAAGTATTTCTATTTTGCATCCCATAAATATTCACTGCTGCAAGGGTGAAAACGGAACACTCACTCCTCCCAAGATGCTGTTAGGACCAAGCAGAATCTCATCAGGGATCACTTCAAAGATCAATTCCTCATGTCCACAAAAACAAATTTAAATGATCTTGTGTGAGCCCACTGTTAGCAAGTGCACTCTTGAATTATGCATGATTCTTGACTGCTCCTAATACGAACAAACTACAGAGGGTTTCATTAGCACATTTCATTTTTGTAAGCTTTGCTAGTCATTGCTACTTTATAGGGCAATACACTGTTACTTTGCATCTTAATAATATCTTTTCACATTTATTATCAACAGGAATGCAATGTTCAGAAAGTGTACAGAGCCATGAAATTGACAAGAAAGCTAACAGCCAATGTAAATAACACAGTGTCTGTGCCCTAGCTACACCAAAATAAGCCCTATGCCTCTCGTGATGGTAGAGTTATTATGCTAGTGTAGGAGGGCACTTACATTGATGGGACAAGGCTGTAGTGGGTACACTGACATACATAATTATGTGTAATTTTGTCAGTGTAAGCTTACGTTGACCTAACTGTATAGTGTAGATGAGGCCTTAGAGAGTCTTAGAACTTAGAGCTTTGCATTGAAGAACTCTCCCTGTGTAGGGGGAATCTGTGACAGAAGAAAGCTGTCAGAGACAGCTACATGGTCTCCTGTGCTAGCTTTGCTGCCAACACTGCCCCCTCTGGTATCAAAAGGCTCCATGCCATCCAGTTCCCCACTAGCACAAAATCTATGAGTGACCATACATCAGTGGCATAAGTTAAAACTACAACTTTAATTTCCACTAGGACCAAGTGGCTGAAAATCAGAAAGCCATGACTAGCTCCCTGACAGCCTATTCCCTCACTGAACTCCAGCATAACTAGGGCACAGTGGAGAATCAAGCTCTGCTAAATCTTCATAATTGCATATATCATAAATTATGCTATTTTCTATCATCCAATGCTGACTCCAGTTGAGCTGTTTCTCTATTTCAGACACAATTCCCTCCTGAGATTTTTCATCAATAAATAAGGAGACATGCTGCTACCACAGCTGCTCTGCACCTACCAAACCTCTCATTAGCTTGAAGGCTAAAACAAAAGAGAGAGAAAGAGAGAAAAAAATAAAGATATTTTGCTGTCTTAGGGTGGGGGCAGTTCATACATTGTCAGTTAAAGATCGCTTAGTGTTTCCATCAAAAACCTCTATGTTCAAAGGTCCATAGTCCATCCATAAAAATTCAAAATCTCAGAAGCAATTTTATTTCCCAAGTTAGAACAACAAAATTTGAGTTTAATTTAAATTGTTATATGAGTGAGAACAAAAATACAAGTTAGTGATTTCAAAACCTTTTTGTTGAACTTGAAATTAAAAATGCTTTGATTTCATACCAGAAAATCTGTGGCTGGTTTATAGATAATTTAGACTATTAACCTAAAGGATGCTAGATACCCCAAAACTAAATTCTATCTTTTGGGGGACTAGGGAGAGTTTGTTTTGTTTTTACTAATGAACAAAAGTATGTTAAAATATTGTTCATTTATACTTCAACCAAGATTTTAGCCAGCTCAAAATTAATTATATATCATTACACGTACCCTAGAGAACCTGTCTTTTCAGAATTGTTTTGTGGTATCTAGCCAAATATCAGCTCCATTATAAATTTCATAGGCCTTGATTCAGCAAGGTGCTTAAGTATGTCAATGGGGCTACTTATGGGTTTAAACATTCTCAAATGTACATTAGTACATGCTCAAGTAACACTGAATGAGGACCCTCAGCTCTGACCCATCAAAGCTTGAACATGTGTTTTATTTTCAAGCACAAGGGCTGTCCCACTGACTTCAACAGAACTGCTCATGTTTTTAAAATTAAGCTTGTGCTTAAGTGCTTTCATAGAATCATAGAATAGCAGGGTTGGAAGGGACCTCAGGAGGTCATCTAGTCCAACCCCCTGCTCAAAGCTGGACCAATCCCCAACTGCATCAGGGTATTTGCTGCATCCGGATCTTAATGAGTTTGATCTTGAAATGTACTCAGTACTGGCAGCTTCCACTGATGGCTGTGGGAGCTGCAGGTGCTCACCACTTTTCAAGATCAAGACCAATATGCATAACAAATTAGAGATGGTCCAAAATCAGACTGATTAGTTCATCTTTACTCTCACAATCCATATAAAACACAGATGCTAAGCCTGCCATCTGAAAATCCCTCCATTGGATCCCTGTTTTTCATCACATTATATACACACTTACCTTCACTTTTAAGGCCCTCCAGAACTTATTTCTCCCAATTTATCCACTCTAATCTCTCACTGTATTAGTCCCCATGTCTCTGCTCTGCCAATGAAGTCAAGTTTAGACCTCTTGTTGTCCACTTGTCCAACAAACGTCTCTACACTTTCTTCTGCTCTGTCTCTTGAACCAATCTGTATAACCTTCAGAATACCTCTCAGGACTCACTTATGCTGTGATGCCTATGAGAAATTAGTCTTGACTAGATTGTATAACAGTCTATGATATTTGGTATTACAGATTCATTTGTATTACTCATTCTTTTATGTATAGCTAAAATACAAATGACCAGGGCCGGCTCCAGCATTTCTGCCGCCCCAAGCAAAAAAAAAAAAAGCTGCGATTGGTGGCGGCAGTTCAGCGGCAGGTCCTTCGCTCCTAAAGGAAGTGAGGGACCTGCCGCCCCCGAATTGCCGCAGGTGCCGCCCCTCTCCCTTGGCCACCCCAAGCACCTGCTTGTTAAGCTGGTGCCTGGAGCCGGCCCTGCAAATGACAAAGACTTTGGTTCCCTCAAGTTGTGTATGTTTTTAGTCTACATATCATTATGATTTTATTATTGCTACCATTGTCTTCCCTCCCCTTTGTTGTTAGTATTTGTTACACCTACTTGTTGGATATGGTTTTATTATTATTCATTTTTATTATTGTATTATTTAGGAGCCTCAGTCATGAACCAAGACCCCATTGTGCTAGACACTGTACAAACAAAGACCAAAAGAACAGTCCCTGCCCCAAAGATACTAAAATCTGAGGTAGGTAAAATTTTCAGAAGTGCCTAAGTGTCATAGAATCTAAGTCCCATTTTCAAAAGTGGCATATGCACTCAGGTGCACAAAACCCACTAACTTTCAATGGCCCGTAGTCTCCTATGTGCCAAATGAAGACATTTTCAAAGGGAAAAATGGCAATTAGGTACCTAACTCCCATTCACAGTGGAAGTTTGGCAGCAAACTGTCGTTTGTGCCCTTGAAAATCTATCCCAACTCACTTTTGAAAATGAGACTTAAAACTTCTAAGTAACTTAGGCTCTTTTGAAAATTTTACACTGTAACTCTTTGAGGCAGGGAACATGTCTTTCTTTAGTTTGTGTAACACCTAGCAGAATGGGAGCCTGACTGGGGTTTCTGGGCACTACAGTGTTATTGATTATGATTATTAATGTGTGAAATCATTCCCCAAATGGGAGCATTTGTGATACTAATGGTTGTGGGAAAACACATAATAATCTTTGAAAATTATTTATTACAGTTTCTGGAGAGCTCAACAGAAAGGTATCATGATTTGATTCTGAAATGTGTATGTGAGTAATCCTCATGCAAATAGTCCAACCGATGACATACCTGACTTCAGTTATAATGTACTTCCATGGGACTATTCACGTGTGTGAGGTTTATTCATGTCTAAGTGCTACAGGACTGGTCCCACAAAATTAACTATTATGAAAATAATAGTTTATTTCATAGCAGTGGCAATTTCTCTTGAATAAATTACCATGGATGTAATTTGATAAAATAAAAAAATCCAAAGCACCAAGCCCGATCCTGCATCTATTTGTCTCTGGTGTACAGCATATATGCTTGACAGAAAGCCCAGGAGTGCAAAACTAAATTATTGCATTTTCATTTGTTTTGATTATTATTTTTTATCTGGCCAAATTCTTTCAGTAGCCCTGAAACTTACTACTGTAATTCACAGCTGCAGTTATAACTACCAGAAAAAGAGGATCCAATTAAGAAACAGCCTTTGTATTGCTTTAATGCAATTGTAATGCAGCTAATAATCCCACTATTTCTCATTTTTATGACCATACTATATGAATTACACTGCACTCATTATATACTGTTAGAAATATTTTGATTTAGAAATTAAAATATGGATCAATAAACAGTATTTTCTGGAAGCTTTTTGCTATACTTAAGAATCTATTAAAGTATTTCACAGAAATATTTCCACTGGACCCACATACAGGGAAAGTAGATGAACTATTATTTTTAGCTGCAAGAAATACATGCATATCTAATCCTTCTGCTGTTATAAACTGGTTTTGTCAGTTGCCTGAAATCATAATGAATCTGCCTCATTAATTTTTTTCCTGCTGTATGATATAGTCTACCAAGCTATTAATATTCCTTCAACCAGTATACCCTTGACCCAGGACACTGATGGGAATGTTATAATTTTTGCTTCAGAACACTACCCATAGTATTATATATTGACTGACTTTCTCCATACAAATCATTACATTCAAAGGTGGGTATAATGCACAGTCTGGGAACTAAGGCTAAGCTATATAAACAGTAGATTTTAAAAGCTATTTTAACCCATTTTGAAATACTTTGCAGCATTGTAAATCTAAAATCTGTTAGAAACAAGATGTTTCTCCAAATATTAAAGTGTCAGAGAGATTATAGTTATACTACAGCAAGCTGAGGTCCTTGCCATTCTTGCTTGCTGACAAACGGTACATCTATACTGCAAAACCTGTCACAGCAGCGAGTCTTAAGCCTGGATCAACTGACTCATGCTCACGGGGCTGTGCTACAAGGCTAAAGTTAGCAGTGTAGACATTCCCACTTGGGCTGAGGCCTGGGCTCTGAGATGCTCCCCTGTGCCAGGGACATCTACACTGCTATTTTTAGCACTGTAGCTCACGTCCCAGGCTCTGAGATTCACTGCCGCAAAAGGTTTTTTGCAGTGCAGATGTACCCTAATGAATGTACAGTTATTAATCTCTCTTCTTAATGGTAAATATTACGTAGTTAGTATACATGTGCACTATAACAAAGCTTGGTAACTTGGTATAGGATTTCATTTTGTCTCTTTTCTGAGTGGTGCCCATTACAGTGCATACACTGATAACTGAACCAGTCAACTCACTTGTAAGTCAAACATACACAATCTATTAGTGGCTCCTTATCCACTGAGCCCTGCCAATGTGCAATCCAGGCTGGCTTGCCTAGAAGTTCAGTGTAGCTAGTGATTTAGAACTGCCAAAAGCAGCAGGTTCTAGGTTAATAAGCTACCTCACAACTGTTGTCAAACCTCAATAATCAACATCCAAACAACATAGCAACATGGTGTCAATGAAGTGGTATGCAGTTTTTATGAGGTCTGTTTGATCAAATATGCCAGTTTATTCAGAGGGGTATTTGAGGGATTGTTTGCCTTATCCTCGACTGGCATACAAATGGACGTTTTGCTACAACAAAAATGAGAAGACAAGTGTGTTATCAGACATTTAGGATAGGATAAATGGCAGAAAGACACTCTTCCCCGCCTCCTCCTCTCCCTCCAACCCCCCTACACACACACTTAGTTCTGACTTCTAAATGCCTATGGATTTAAACATATGGGAGAGGAGATATTTCCAAAGGCACAAAGGGGAGATGAGCACCCAACTACCACTGAAACTGGGCATCTAACTCTCCTCTGTCCCTTTGGAAATCTCTACTATAGCCAATATCACATACCATGAGAGGGATTAAAATTGTGTCATCAAACTATAAAAATAAACACTATCAAAAGCATAAGTAACTGATCAAGAAAACACTACACTGCTTCCCCTTAATATTGCCTTTGTATCAGATAGAAACCTATTTTATCTAGGTTGAGAGACCACTCACTGCCACAGTGATCAAGATATAGGTAGATCTAAAATCTAGGGTGAAATCCTGGCTTTACTGAAGTCAATGACAAAGCTCTCATTGATTTCAATAGGGACAGCATTTTATCCTTAGTTTTGGTATGTCATCTGAATGTCAAAAAAAAAAGAAGTAACAGTTGATATACACCTCTACCTCGATATAACGCGACCCGATATAACACGCATTCGGATATAACGCGGTAAAGCAGTGCTCCGGGGGGGCGGGGCTGCGCACTCCGGTGGATCAAAGCAAGTTCAATATAATGGAGTTTCACCTATAACGTGGTAAGATTTTTTGGCTCCCGAGGACAGCGTTATATCGAGGTAGAGGTGTAGTTTTCATTAATGTCAGACAGGTAAAGAACTCTCTCACTGTATTGGTTCTTTACAAATAAGGCCAATAAGCACAGAGATTTCTGGGTCCACCTTAATGCATATGAATCTATAAAGGAGTATATATTCTCAAAGAATGGGGATTGTACTCATGTAGGCACTGATCCTGCAAAGACAAGCATACATACTTAATTTTGTGCACTGTTTTTACAGGAACAGGGCCTTAGCTTGGGGCAGCTAAAATTAAGACAATATGTGCTAATGTAAAAAAAGAAAAATTCTTATATAGGATTAGAGCTGAATAGTTATCCTAGAACTGGTATACAGTAAACATTAGATAAAGAGTGTCAAAGTCCCTCCAGTTCTGAGCTAATTATTACTTCTAGTACTAATCAATGGCATCCACATTTTGCCTCAGTAGCAGACCCTTCATCTTTATAAAAGGTACCATTCATGTTGTTGTAGTTAAGTGACTGTCAGTCAGGTTTTCCCTTAAATCCAGTAACTCCAAAATGCAGGGGTTTAATAGTTAATCATTAAAAAAAAATTATTGATAAAAGCCTAGCATGAAATTGTTCAAATCTAGCATAATTTTCATATCTGTTCATATCTGTTTCATTGTTTCAAATCTGTCCATTCCTATATAAGAACTTAGGGTGAATAGGTTGTCCTGGGTTTTAGATAACTCATGGATTCTGATAACTATAACCATGGAGATGTTGTTTACTTTGCATATTAACTTCAGAGGATTTTTAACACAGGTTCAGTTGGATTTAAAAAATATACCATTATGACTGGAAATGAGGTATTAAGGTTGATAAAACGTGTATTTAGAAAGATTTGCATAATAGGTATTATTAACTTAATTTTTACTATAAGTAAAGAGTTTCTATACAAAACTGTAAGGCCTTCATTCTCCTTTTGGTGTTCTTGTGGATGTCAAATGCTGAATGTCCTTTCAGTGAAAACCATCTTCAGGCATTAGAGAGCAAAATGTGAGCCAATGCGATCAAAACATCTGCCTTGCCTCCAAAAAGACAGCAAACAGTGGAAATGCCTAACTTAATAGTAGTGTATGCAGTGTTGTTGTAGAAATATTGCACCCAGGATATTAGAGAGACAAGGTGGGTGACCAATCACTGTGGGCCTAGCAGACCACGCCTCCTTGCCCCTGCTGTGCATGCTCCAGGTGGAAGGGACAAATAAAAGGAGGCAGCCCCACTCAGTCATGGCTGGTGGAGGAAAAGGAAGGATGTGTGTTGTAGGCTCCTGCAGAGGAACCCGCAACTCTCCAGGCTGTTGGGACCATGGACCCGGACTATGCTGCAAACGACCAGTCAACTGCGGAAATCAACTGGGATGCTGAGCTGCTGCCAGCTGAGGAGATGCCCAAGATGGGCCTTATGGTAGGAAGTGACAGAGGGAATATATTAGAAGCCAATGCTTGAACCCTTAAAAGGGAATTTTCCAGTTTCTTAGGTCCCTGGGTTGGAACCTGGCAGAGTATATGGTGGGCCTGGGTTCCCCTACCTCCTCCCACCTAGCCATTAGGCATGGCTACTGGGGGCCCTATTTAGAGACTGAGCATTTGCTCTGCTCTGTCCCTGGGGCCGCAGACTGTTTGCCCGCTCCGCCCTGCCCAGAGGGTCAGAGCCCCCGACTGCTATAGTTTGCCCCAGCCAGGAGGCTCAAGAGGCTAGAGACTGAACGTTTGCTCTGCCCCACTCCAGGGGCTATGGACTGCTTAGTTACTTTGCCCCGCCCGGTCCTGAGTCCCACTATGGCAATTGTTTGACTCAACAAGGAATCCTGGTGATCGTGTGATGGGGTGTACCAACCCCACATTGGGCCAACAGGGGTGGACCTGCTCGACATGCCGGGGCCCCCCATGACACCATATTATACAATCAGTATTGTAAGATGCCTCAGGAGAGTGAATGAACTTATATCACATTTGTTGCAATACCTTGGCACAATGGCTGAGTTAAACATGAGATTTCATTTAGACTTGCTGGTGACACCACTACCATCTACTGCTAACAATGGACATCAAGTCTAGAAAATACAGTTCCCAGAAAGAAAGGATTAAATCAGAATCCCCCATCTTTGGGTGTGTAGACCAAATTCCTGGGATTTTTCCTGGTTTTTTGTTTGTTTGTTTCTGAATGGTATTATATTCATTTCAAAGGCTTAGTAACAAAAGAAAATTTCTTCCCTTCCCCTTGGAAAAATCTGATACTTTCTCATTGCTCTGAACTAGATTCTCTTGATTATATCACCAATGTTCCCGTGACTGCATCTTCATTAGGGCCTTGAGAGAGACCTTTGAGAGGGCACTGATAGAGGCCTATGGCTAGAATGATGGTACTATAATCATGTATGCTATAGAGTACCCGAAAGACAAAATAAAGAATGAATCTTGACAAAAATGAGTATTATAACCATAAATACTATTGAAAGGCACCCGAAGGGAATTTTGGATCGTGATATGGTAAAAGCATAGGCCCACAATATGTGTCAGCAAATATGAAAAAGGTTAAGGAGGAAAAGAAGAAAAATGAATATAGAAAGAACTTATAAATACACTCCACCAGAGTGTTGCAATTCTTTTACCAGCTAATGTGTTTGAGACAGGAGCATAATACATGTACAGAATTCTCCAAAGGCACTCATCAAAGGAAATTGTACAGCATATGGAATACTTCAACAAGAATTTTTTTTATATTCACTGACTGCTGAATTTTTACATTAATAATGACACACTCTCAAAACTCTGAATATTCAGCAGTGTCTACCATTTGTGAATGAATGTGCTCAAAAATGATTTCCCAAACACCATGTTTTTCTAGTTTGCTTCAATTCCAGTTAAGGTGATCGGATAGGGTGATCAAATGTGAAAAATCAGGACGGGTGTGGGAGGTAATAGTCGCCTATCTAAGACAAAGTCCCAAATATCAGGACTGTCCCTATAAAATCAGGATATCTGGTCACCCTAATTCCAGTGCATGGGCATCAGCAAAGTGCAGATGTACATACCATGGGACATATGCTGGAAACAGGGATGCAGCTCAAGTAGCTGGCTATGCAATAGAGCTCTCTAAGAGCTGGAGCAGAAGGAATCCTGCTTCTTAGCTTTAAGGTAGCCCCGATTAATAGCATGGCACAGAATCACTGGAGGATCCACATATATAGATCCCCCTGCAAACTCGCCTGCCCGCGCAACCCCAGCTTACAGGAACCATCCACAGAGTAGAACTCTACTGTATGCAGGGAGTGTAGGGTCCCCAAATCCTTCTCTTTCACCCCATTCACATTAGACCTTCTCCATTCCCGCTGAGCCACAGCCCTGTGTGAGGAGGCAGAGGGATTTGGCTCCAAATGTATCATTACTAACTACTAATCCATGCCACTAACTAGAATTATATTAAGGATCTTATCCAAATGCCTAAAAGTAATGGCATTCAGAAACAAATTCCACAGTTAACTCCTCACCCTGCCTCATCTAGGAAGCCAGAAAAATATAAAACCAGAGATGAAAATATCATATTAAATCATCTAGACCATCCAGTGCAGGTTTAATTCTTTACAGTTTATTCTCCAATGCTAAATCCAGTTCCATTTTAATTGACTCTGGAGATGAATGTTCCAAGGAGGTTGCACAGTATAACAGACCTCAGTGTTAGTGATTCCACCCTCACCACCAACTCCACCCTGATATTCAGTCTAAATTTTAATCTAATTTCTCCTAAAATGGTTACACTCTCTTGGACCAATAATCCCTTTGCCACCTTGGTGTATAACAATGTTCATATACTTGTAGAATAGAAGGTTATAATGATGTTCTCTATAGTTACCATACTGCACACAAGAAGTGTAAGCTAGCCATCAAGGTGTGAGTTGTTGGAACAAATCATGTCCTCAATTAATCCGTGCAATCCCAATGACGTTGCACATGTGTTAAGTGGGCAAAATATAGCCCATCGCCGAAATGGGGTTGCTGCTTTCATTTGTGTTTAAGTCTGGCCCAGAACCTTGCTTTTTCAGAATAGGAAAAGGGTTTAATTGTACAACTCCCATTGATTTTACTAGAAAAAGAGCATATGAAACTTTAGATAATGTTGTTTGAAGATACTCCTATGACTGAATATTTTAAGGTTTTCTGCTTGTTTGCTTTTAAGGAAATAAAGGCAAACATAAATACTTTCATACCAATGTTAGATAATTTGCTCAGCTGGTTTTATAATAAAAACAAAATGGGTCTATTCCCCAGATGAACATTTAAAAGTAAATTTTATATTAAATTACAACCAAATCAAGTCCAAATGGAAACAATGTCCAAACAGGTCAATTACATATATATATATATATATATATATGCTAATGGAATGTGGTGGCAAATTGCAAAATGTGTCATAATACCCTTATTGGCTTGTGAATCTCCATGGTTTGCATGCACAATTGAGGTACACATTTTTAAAAGAATGTAATCACTAAATAATTGCATCTCTTTGTTTCTGTAATTGCAGAGGCCTATGTAGGTTCCTGTCCTCTTGCCTCCCTACTTTTCCTTTTTTCTTAATATCAAAACAAAAATATTTAAATCACCAAAATAAAAATGTAGCCCAGAGGATGCAACCTGCCTTTAAAAGTTTTGAGAGGACAGGCCCATAAATTAGTCTAATTTAAAAACCTATATTTAGAAAATATCAACCCTTAAAATAATTTTGCTACCAAGACAATATCAAATGAAGCTTGAAGCCAATCATTACGTTCAAGGCATAGATCTCTGACAATGGAGTATTTTTTCAGTAACAAGTGATGCAGCAGGCAGGCAGAGTTGTAGTGAAGAGATAGTTATTGAGCATGCACAGGATCCAGTGTTACAGGCTGAGAGGTCTGTGTTTCCATAGGATTGACATTTTGTTTCAAAAATAGAAGACTGCTTTCTTAGCACCCCTGCTCCTCTCCTTCTCCTGATATTATTAATTATTAGTGCTTATTACTACTACTACTACTAATAATAATACTCACCTACATTCACCAGTGGTATTTCTTGCTACTTTTTGCAGCACTCAGCAACTCCCAATCTTGTACAGAGATGAAAAAAAAAGATATGCCCATTGTAATAAGGGACTGTTGGCAACCCTATTTCCTAGTAGCGGCCTGGACCAGCTTGCATTCTTGAGCCCCTGCTCTCACACTAGTGTAGGTCCCTGCTGAAACCTATTTCTCCAGTTCCATGCTACAGGCAGATGGCAAGGGGAATCTTTCCAGTTTTTAACTAAAAAGCACTGCCAAGAAGGTCTGTTGTAATAAGCTTTATTTAACTTTCTACATCATTTAGAGAAATAAGTCAGGACCTCTGGTTTTCCTTGTTCCATTGCACAGAAGGGCTGGGGAAAGAGGCCAGCTGTGGAATAAGTCATAAGAACAACCACAATCCTTGCAGATCCCAGGGATCCAGGGGAGGCCTGGCCAGCCACACTGAGGCTCTGCAGATTCCTTATCTCCCACTTCCTGTCCACTTAAAGGGAAATCCCAATCAGGGGGATCGGGGGCAGTGGAAAGTTAACACAGTCAGGATGGTATTAAATTTCCGTGATTGGTTGCAAGGACGGGAGGAACTTCATCTTACTCCTCCAACTTGTTCACTCCTTGTCTCACATCCCTTGACCAGCTGAAATTCTTCCACTGGGTCTGGAGAATACGGGGGACCATGCCACAGAACCCCTCTCTTCATGCAGCACATAGTTCTAAAACACTGGCTGTCCACATCAACGAAAATCATTAATGCTGTTGCGCAGCAATACCACCAGTTGTACAACAACACGGCACCATCAATCACTAGTCAATTTATTTGTGCCTCCTGAAAAGATAAGGTTAGGTGATGTTTGTTTTCTCCTCAAAAAAACTATTATGATCTCTCTGAGAACAGCTTACACTGCATTGTGTAAAATACTACATGCTGGAAACATGCTGATAAAGTATCTAGGTTAAAAGTTCATACATTGCTTAAGTTTGCCTCAACTGCCTTTCCCGGTTAAACTGAAAGCCAGAGGGAGATGATTTGACTAGACCCTGCCATCCCCAGGTTAATAAAAAAAAATCCTTTGCTTAGTTTAGATCATTCTGACAGGTCAATGTGTGCCTCTGATTGGAGATAGTTTTTTATTTTTATCTCCATTTCTGTGTGGCTGGCTCTCTTTTTGTCATTATTGCATCTCATTTCCAAGTAATTTATTTCCATGGAATTTTAGCAACAAAGTAAAAGATATAAGAAAAATCACCATCTTGTACTGAGGTTTGGACAGAAATTCCTTTTGAATTGTGAACTTTATAACAAGGGTAATGACGTTTTCATCAAGTTGTAACTCAGGAGATTAGAAGATTGGTGCATTACTCTAAAATCAAATCTGATTAATGTTTAATTGCAGCAGTGTGCATAGGTATTAATTAGGTATGCTTTCTATTAGTCAAATAGCTATTAGAGCAAAAGCAAGAAGAATTTGAAAATTAGCATAAAAAGAAAAGTACACTCGAATGGTAAATGATAATTATAACTGAATGGACCTTGTGAAAATAATAGAAATTGTCAGCTAATTAATATATTAATTTTGATAGACAACTTCATTATAACAACATATATTTTCAAGCAATTAAGTTGGACACCCTTTCCTAGGGCATGATTATTTTTTGTTCAGGAGTCATAGGTGTGAATTTAATTTTCATTTAGGGCTTAATCCTGTAAAGAGAACCAGAGCGCTGACTTGAATAGAGGTCCAGCCATGTCATTCTCTTGACAGAGTCTAAATTTAACTGAAGAATGTAGTGGGAGGAAGGGCTCTCTGTAAAGCTGGACCTGAACCAAAATTCTGGATCTTAGCATCTCCTACTGGTGGAGGCTAAGCTGAGGTTGCATTTGAAATCTGAACCCATTTCCTTTCTGTAACTTCACCTTATCTTATAAATGGATTAGCCAAGAAGCCTTGCATGGGTTAGAAATGCAGTTCCAGATCTGCATTTTGCATCTTGAGTCACTCTCTATTTTTGTACAAGCTACCAGGTTGTAGAGAACCTTAACTCGTTTCTCAAGTAAGTTTCCTGAACAGGGCTTAATGATATCTGTGCTATTTTTACTGATCTCTCTCATATATGCAACAATAGTTTTTTCTTCAGGGAGAACTGACTACAGTATGCTATGAAGCCTGTGAGCTTGATTTGTGTGACAGCATATCTTGACATTTCAAGTATTACAAAGTGTTGCCAACTCTCAAGGTTTTAATCAAGAGGGTTGCAATATTTGATGTTTTCCTAAAAGCCCCAGCTGTTGGAACCATGTTATTGCTAAAGAATCTTTCTTTCTTTCTTTGTTTCTTTCTTTCTTTCTATAAGTTTCTCATGGTTGTGCAGAAAAGCTTGAAAATGTGATCCCTAAAGCTTCCAAACCAGAAGGCAAATAAAAAGAACCCTGAACTTATTATCTTTAAATTTCATGGTTTTTAGCCAGTCTTTAGATTTTTAAACACTTGGGGTTGGCAACACTCATATGGTTTCTAGATAAATTACATCCTGCACATCTTGGACTGGAATTAGGCCCTATAGCTCTGCATTGATTCTATGAAGGTAAATTAAATATGAAAACATCAATCCTATAGAAGAAATATACTGACATTACACAACTTTTACTATCTTGGTTTATCATGTGTATGTGGTTTCTCTTTACTGTTTACATTAGTTACATAATTTTTATGTAAAATTAATACAAATACATTGGTGCAATACTAATTTTATGATCATAATGTTTTTCTTGAACTAAAATGAAGTGACAGGAGGATGATATAACAAAGAAGAACCTTTAAATCTTGCAACTTCCATTTAAAGTTAAAATATTTATCTTAAAGTATGAAATTGCAGATTGAACATGTATATCCATGGATTACTAATCTAAAAATGCAATTCATTTATGATTTGTAATGCACAGAAAATACTTTATGACAACTACATAATCATAGAGTTACCATATTCAAACATTTAAAAAAGAGGACACTCCACGGGCCCCGGTCCTGCCCCTAGCCCCGCCCCAACTCCACCCCTTCCCCGCCCCTGGCCCCGCCCCT
>NW_020664473.1:1875483-1901654 GCF_002925995.2 Terrapene triunguis | reverse complement strand
CCGGCGGCTGGGGTCCGGAGGCAAGGAGGCTGCCCGAAGCCGGTAGCGCTCGGGCAGCTCGGCTCTTAAACAGAGCCGAAGAGTCAGGGGAGGAGCACAGAACCCGCGGGAGGGGAAGTGCCCGGCCGGCGGTATTTTTCCCGGACATGTTCGGCTTTTTGGCAATTCCCCCCGGACGGGGGTTTGATTACCGAAAAACCGGACGTATGGTAACCCTAGTGTCAAGATGACTGTGAGATAATCTGTATTGTTTTACCATAAGTATACAAGGGGTACAGCTCTACATTTCTTTCTTATACTGGGACAGTGTCATTTCCTGGATGCCCCAGCACTTGAAAAGTTGCTATACCAGATCAGTTCACTGGTCTATCTATCCCAGTGGTTCTCAGTCAGGGGTACACAAACTCTGGGGATCTTCCAGGGGGTACATCAACTCATCTAGATATTTGCCTACTTTTACAACAGGCTACATAAAAAGAACTAGCAAAGTCAGTACAAACTAAAATTTCATACAATTACCTGTTTATACTGGTCTATATACTACACTCTAAAATGGAAGTACAATATTTATATTCTAATTGATTTATTTTATAATTATATGGTAAAAATGGAAAGTAAGCAATGTTTCAGTACTAGTGTGCTGTGACACTTTAGTATTTTTGTGTCTAATTTTGTAAGCAAGTAGTTTTTAAGTGAGGTGAAACCTGGGGGTACACAAGAGCAATCAGACTCCTGAAAGGGGGACAGTAGTCTGGAAAGGTTGAGAGCCACTGGTCTAGCCAAATGCACGGCAGGGGAGGGGCTTCCCCAAGTCCCCTCCAGACCCCTCTTTGGGTCCAAATATTGGTCGTGATATATTCCCCACTGAACCATCGTACCAAAGGCGCTATCACTGTTTTAGTGAATACAGATGAAGCAAATCAAGATTTTACAAAGTGATTTTAAAAGACTTGTTAAACATCTCAGAGGGATGTAGTGGGGGATCAAACTCAGCAGAGGCATTGGGGGAAAATTCCACTGTCTTTTCAAAAATCTTTTGGCCTAGATTAAGTAAGAGATGGCATGTTGCTGCACCACCCACAGCAGAGCTCAGAGGAAGAGGCAGGAGGATAGTCAATTACTGCAGCCCTTTCAGGCTGTAGCTTACTTCTACCCTGCAATAGTTCACCTCTACTGGCTGGGATGAAATCAAGGCTACACCCATTCTACAGCCCTCTCTACCTGCTTGCACCGGGAGCAGTGGCACAAAGCATGCAGCCTGCTTTCCTCACCCCCTGTGCTTGATCTCTTGACATAGCTAAGCCCTGTTTGCTTGTGCAGGGCTACTTTACAATCTACTACTTAATAAGCAATCAAAAATCCTACAAAATCAGTATCACTTCCAAAGCACACATAAGCACAAACCAGTTTTGTATGTAATTCCAGGAAATTTAAGAAGATAATAATGATGTAAGAAATCCATCAGATACTCACTACATACATACATAGAACATAAGTGGGAGAATGCAAGTCAGATGATGCACAGTCTGGATTTCCAACATTGCTGCCTACTGCAGGAAAAATACAGCATGCACCTCTCAATTATTTTCAGTGAGAAAAGAAATCACTATAGGGAATCAATTAGGTTTGTCAGCAGTCCAGAAAATGTTTGTGACTGAAAACAGCCTCTTACTAACAACTCTAAGGGTCACAAGTAATAACCTTGTCATGTTGCTTGAATTCCTGATATTACACCTGTGTCAGGAAATAGGGAAGATTAATATGGTAATTTGAGATGCTGAACAATACTTCTGATACAAGACACATAAAATGCAGTCCTGGCACTGTCACAGCAGCAATTTTATTAATTATTTTTCTTCCAATTCAGTTAAAGGACACATATTAGCAGCCCAGCTGACTTTGTTACGGTGATGAGGCAAATCCAGCCCCCACCTCTGTGAATGCAGAAGTCTCAGATGCAGCAGAACTAGTGTAACTGAATTACACAAATTGGGGGTGAAGAAGAGGCTGGGAGAATTTGGGGGATGTGCCCACCTTATATAGCATGGAGCAAAGCTACACAGCACATTCCAGCATAGTACTAAGGGCAGGGTTAGTTGATTTACACCTACACAGATCCACTAGCCATTGCATGTTGCAATGTAGGAGCCCAGGGGACAGAAAAATTATTGCAGTCAGGGTCATGGAGCATCCCTGTAGTTGCTCTGTGGCTTGGATTAGGAGCCAAAGGAACCACCCAAAGTACAATCCAGCTGACTGGGCTGTGCTCTGTGCTCCAGGATTTGACCCTATGAGAATAATACTCAAAAGATAAAATCTCATCATATTCAAGTATATCTAGGTTTTATTATATTAACCCCGAATTATGCCATTTTGATAGCACTAAATAGCTTTTATTACTATAAACTATTTAAAAAAAATCTTCATGGCAAATATTTGCTAAGGTTAAGACAGCAAAAGATTCTTTTTTTGAAATAATACCAGCAGGTTTAACTTCAGTGAAGGATTATCATATTTTTAAACAGAATGTAATATGCACACATCACTGTGGCAAGAGAATGTTAAGCAACATTTCACTTCCACCCTGAAGTTATATCTGTGACCAGTGAGTTGGCCAAATAGCTCAACAACGAGAAAAAAATAAATTTACTTTCAATTGTATATTCTTCCTCCAACATACCCATAACGAATTACTCAAAAATCCCGCCAAGGTCAGTGCAGTTACTCTGGATTTACATCAAGGTAGAATGGGATCCCGTACTTTAACCAGACTGAATGCTTTTTTTTTTTTTTGGTAATGCTTGAATTGTGGGTGAGAGTGCATAGTTGATTATGACATACTCACCTTCTCTATTCTACCAGCTGAATAAAGATGGAGCATGCCAACACTGAGGAGCACATCAGGATTCCCCTCCCTTAGCCTGAAATACAGTGCACAATTCTCTGCTGGTGTAAACTGGCGTGGCTCCTTTGGAGTTACTCCACTGGAGCCATGCCAGTTTACGCCAGCAGAGAATTTGGCCTTTATTTGCATTGCAGAGGGCAAGGAAATAGATATAGAATCATGGTCCTAATTCCTTGAGCACTGTACTGAAAATCATAGAATATCAGGGCTGGAAGGGACCTCAGGAGATCATCTAGTCTAACCCCCTGCTCAAAGCAGGACAAATCCCTAACTAAATCCCCAAATGGCCCCCTCAAGGATTGAATTTACAATACTGGATTTAGCAGGCCAATCCTCAAACCACTGAGCTATCCCTCCCCCCAAGAAAGCTAAACTTCTATATATTCAAAATATGTTCTATCATCTGTTTTTTGTCAGGTCAGCATGTTGGCAGTAGTTCTATACCAGGGGTTCTCAAACTGGGGGTCGTGACCCCTCAGAGGGTCATGAGGTTATTACATGGGGGGTTGTGAACTGTCAGCCTCCACCCCAAACACCGCTTCACCGCCAGCATTTATAAAAGTGTTAAATATTTTAAAAAGTGTTTTTAATTTATAAGGGGGGTCACACTCAGAGGCTTGCTGTGTGAAAGATGTCACCAGTACAAAAGTTTGAGAACCACTGTTCTATACAATACAGACAGGCATGGCTCCACTAATTAGGTGCCTGGACACTGGAGAATAGGGAGTAGGTGGGAGGGGGCAGTGGGATGAGAAGAGGGGGAGGGGAGAATTTGGGACGTGCAGGGCTGCGGTGGCCAGAGAAAGAGGCAACTTTCCGCAGCTCCAGGGCTGCAGCTGCCAGGGAGAGACGGCCCTCCTTCCCAGCCTCAGCTCTGTGGCTGCTGTGGTGGGGGAGACTCCCACTTCCTTCCCAGCCCCAGTTCAGGGGCTGCTGCGATGGGGGAAAGAGGGAGAGACCCCCGCTCCTTCCCCACCCCAGCTCAGGGGCTGCCGCGGCGGAGGAGAGAGGGCATATCCATTGCATTAGAAATTTAAGTCTACTGATATTAAAATATGAGTTGTGTGCTTTTATTTGTAGAACAAAAAACCATTAATTATTATTAAGGGTTTTTTTATATAGCGTTTTTATCCAAAGCGCTTTATAATAGCTAGCTAAAGGTACAAACAGCATTTGGAAAGATCATGAAGTGGTCCGCCAAGACCCTCAGCAATTTTCAAGTGGTCTGCAAAAAAAAAAAAAAGTTTGAGAACCACTGCGCTAAGACATTGCCCAGTAATTCATGAATCTAGAACACCAGGGCTCCTAACAATAACCTAACCTTGACTGTATAATTGCATTAATGAAAAATATGAGATTCAAACCCATTTTTTAAACAAATCAGCATAACTTGGGGGGAGAGGAGGACAGGGGCCAAAAAACAAACTCTTTGAAGCTGTCTCATTCAGTTCTCATTTTTAGTTTTTCATATTTTTACATTGAGCTGCATGAAAGCAAGAGTACAAATTACATTTCTAAAGGCCCTTTATCAATTCCACATCATTCTGTGATTGTGAGAATATATTAAATGCACCACCATCTTATTTTAGCCTGTGAGTGTATATCAGGTGATTTTTTCCAGACAGAAGCAATTAGAGTCTTGGAAAATTGCACGCAGAATGCTCCTAAGAATTGATCTGTAGAGAGCGATTCTTGCAGCACCAAACAACTCCAGTGTCCCATGGCACTACTGCAGGCAAGAGTTATTGCTAATTGAACAAAGCAACTTGCAGACATGTACAGAAAAACCTTGCAATTAAAAAACAGAGTTGCAGCATAATTGATATCTTACCAGGAACCTACATAGAATTTTCTATCAGGCTGAGCATGCAGTACATACATACATGCTAAAAATAAAACCTTTAAAATCTAAGGCTAACTGTCAATTTTATATTAAAACATTATTTTACAGTAGCTTTATCTGGAACTTGATGGTATTTGCATTGAAAAGTCTAAAAGCCTTCTTTGAAAATAAGCAACACAGAATCCTGTTGCCTCTTTCTACTTCCTGCATAACAAATCAAAACACTACAAAGCTAGGGATAATAGGAAAGGTTCTGTGGGAAGGAAATAAAATAAAACCAGCTTGTCAAATGGGACTCCCTGCTGCTGAGTACCATGTGGTGTTCTAGTGAGTTGCATCTGTTCAGCTATTAAATATGTTGGTGAATATGATATAGACAGCAGTGACATTATCAAATATGCTGAGTGGTTATTAAATATCCATAGTGTAATCTTTTCACCTTTTTATTTTAATTAGTAAAAGTTACTGTCATTGTAAATTCACAGATTCTCATTCTCATTGTGTTTGTCCCTAAATGAGAAAGCATCAGTAGATAACCTATGGTTATGGAGTCTTAAACTTGCAGCTGCCGTGCAGGGAGTACCTGTTCAGGAGCTCTGTGCTATTCCCTGGAATTCTCTGTGAAGAGGAAGGAATCCTCTATATGATTCTACTAGAATTTAAAAACTTAGACATCATCCATGCTTCATAGTGAATGGGATAAATTCATCCTAAACTGCCACCAGGTGCTACCACTGTAAGTGCATGTGAAGGAAGTAGAAAGTCTCCCAAGGATGGCAGATTGGAGTGAACGAAAGCAAGGAAGGAAGCATGGTCAGGGCTTCTGGGAATGCATTGCTTTAGCCCATTCCCTTCACCCCCTCGTTGCCTTGGCTGCTAGGGCTATTAAGGAGAACTGACCAAAACCTATGCTGCCTACCTTACTGGAAAACTCTGAGCGAAGTGGGAGTGGCTTTTCATAGGATCATAGAATCCAGGGGATCACTGCTGCTGCAGGGTCAGATGTTTACGCTTCCCTGCACTACCTTCCCTGAATCTGGGCCCACTTTTGCTCACTAACCATGACGATATCGGAGAATCTAGGCTGGCTAATTAAAACAAGTCTTGCATTATCAACTGCAGATTTTGTACACAATAAGTGGAACCTGGGGCACCAATGCTGCCCCAGTGTGATGCAGATTTCAAGATAATATCACATGGAATTAACAAAACTGAAGGACCCATGTATTCCTTTGTTCTTTCTGTATTTATTTCTTTTTTCAATTTAATCTAAGTAATTATAAAATGCCAAGGAATATGTGAGTCAGTTCCTTGAGTTAATCCACCCTCTGGAGCTCAAGAACTCTGCAGTTTAAATGGGCTATCAGGAACAGAGAGACACTTACTAAACACTTAATAGCAAAACACATCTGTTGTTACACTGCTTGTTATATTAAGCATTAACCACCACAATGTTGACAATGTTAATACATTTAAAAGCCTTGTCACATCCCATTGCTGTTGCAGAAATTCTTGGGACCAGCATGCTGTAAACAAAAAGAGAACTTAGCAGTGAGCTGACTAACGTGAAGAATTATTACAGAACTCTAGTGGCTAACCCAACCACACTTATCACAAAAAAAGACAGGAGAGGGGTTTTTTTTTAAGTTACAAAGTTATACAACCTATTTATATCTGAAAAAGAGAATGGAAGAACCGTGTATTATTTGAATCACACAGCCAAAATTTGTTCTCTGATAGATTTTGGTAAGTCAAAAGTGGTTCTATAGATTTCAAGCAGACAGCATGTGACACTGGTGTAAGAGATCAGAATTAGAAACCAGTGACACTGGTGTAAAGTGAAGATGGATGGTTCTGTGGTTAGGCAGTCAGCCTAGGTTCAACTCTCTGCTCTGCCCATCACTTCCTGTGTGACCTTGGACAAGTCACTTAGTCTCTCTGTGTCTGTTCCCCATCTTTAAAATAGGATAGTAGCACATCCCTATCTCATAGGGGTGCTGTTGAGAATATCTACATTACAGATTGTGAGGCACTCAGACACCATGTTAATGGGGGCCATATAAATACTTTAGCTGGATAAGTGAGAAGAGAAGAGAATCAGCCCCAGTGAGCTAAACTCTGCTCTCGGTTACAGTACAAATCAATGGACTTCAGTTGAGCTACTCCTAATTTATACACTGGTGTAGATGTGAGGAGAATGAGGCTCGGACTGTTTACAGGAAGGCTGATAAATTGCTGCAACTGGAAAATATGAACCAGAATTAAGCAAAAGAAGATTCCAGTTTGGGAAAAGCAGCAAAAAATCACATAGAAAAACTTGAAATAAATAAGTGAGCCAATTAATTAATTATGAGTTATAATTATGCAGCTGTCTCATAAAAACAGAAGAGTACTGATGCAGCTTTTCATTATTAGCCCAAAACGGTTAACTGTCATAGCAATGCTTACTTAAATAAATACTTTAAGCAAAGCATTTTGTCACATTGCCACTGCAACTTTCACTTTCCAACTCAGGGCTTGTCTACACTTACAGTGCAGCTGTGGTGGTTACTGAAGATGCTACCTATGCTAATGGGAGAGCTTCTCCCAGCAGCATATGTACTCCATCTCCCCTAGAGGCGGTAGCTATGTCGACAAGAGAAGCCCTCCTGTCAACATAGTGCTGCCTACACCGGGAGTTTGGTCATATACTGGCACATTGTACTGCAGCCCACACTATGTCCTCATACTCATTTAGAACTTACACAAACTGCCTTAAGGAGCTAAAAATGTAGCCAAGGACATGTAGAGGATGGTGACACAATTGGCAACTTACATTATGTTGTTAGGAGAACTCATGATCAGTCAATAGTGTCTAAAAACTGCAAAATGGCTTCCACCCTGTTGCATATATATAAAGATAGATATAGATAATATATGTAAGCATTTCACTTGTTTTTGAGCCTGAGGACAATCTAAATGGCAGATGACTGACATTACTGTAGCAGTATGTTCCTGCAAATTGGACTGGAACAGGACATGTGGGCAGTGCCAAGTTCAAAGGTATATTATCAGCAATGACCTCCTTAAATGACTATCTTATAGAAACAGGGAAGGATGATCGATCAGTTAGGTGAGTGGAGATCAGTATCATCTGCCTGGCTCATCCAGAATTTGCCCTCGACCACAGAGAGCTTTTTATTCTATAAAGAATCCTTTGAACATATGGGCAAATAATTTCCAGTGATTCTGTGTTTCCTCCTTCAGGTGACATCTTACCAAATTATTTTGCTCTTACAACTAAGTGATAGTCTTTAAATCTTGGTAGCATGGTAAAATGGTCACTAGTGGTTGCATTAATAGTTTTTATATGTTGTAAAATTCTGTAGGAAGTTACTGTCGACGAATTAACTTGATGAGGCAAGATAGGAAAGGTAGTATATTTTATTGGACCAACTTCTGTGAGTGAGAGAGACAAGCTTTCTAGCTAAATGGAGTTCTTCCTCAGGATGAAAGCTTGTCTCTCTGACTAACAGAAGTTGATCCAACAAAAGATATTACCTCACCAACCTTGTCTCTCTAATATCCTGGGACTGACATGGCTACAAAAACACTGCATACATAAATTAACTTGGTGTCTTTTATATTTTGGTATCTTTTGTATCAAAGGAAGTACCATGGTAGCCAGTGCAGGGAATTATGGGATACAAAAAAGAAAACCGATATATGGTTGAAGCTGGAAAGAGTAAAGTCCGTTTGGGACCAAACCCTAAGGGGTGCTGACCATGTTGTAAAATTTGACCCTTTGCGAAGGAAGTGAGATAGGGAAGCAACAGAACAGAAGCCAGAAAAATATAGCAAGGATTGGCAGAGCTACTAACATGGGCAGAAGCTGAGGAAAGGAGGCTGAGTGGGAGAAGGGTTATTTATTTATGCATTAAAAGCAAGCGCCTGCATCCCTCTTTCTGAAGCCAGAATGTTGGTAAACATTCCACAGATGTTCATGCATTTTCACATATAAACAACCCAGTCAAGGAACATCTTCAGGGTAAGTCTCTTAGTAGTAACCACCTGCTTGTTTAGTTCTTTACAATGAAACTGATCTAATCAATAGTCCTGCAGAGGAAGGGGCTTCCATTTGGGTACACCACACAGTGAATATGTTTATACTGAATTCTTCGTTCCTCCAGCTATGCAATATTATACAACAGGGCTCATTCTGAGGGGAAGAATCAGTATGTTGTAACTGATAGGCCCCTGGAGGCTGCCACCTGCTTTCTTTAGGATGTACTGAAGGATGTACTCTAAAATAAGTTCTTAGTATACATCAAAGAGAATACTTAAAATGACAGTGAATTTGTGTTTGAGCATTCAATAAGAAAAATGCTGAGATGAAGAAAGAGAGAAATAGAGAAAAAGAAAGAATCTATCATTTAAGGCACTAGATACACACTTTGACTCCCTTAGGAACTGATGGGCAGGATCTCCTGGGAAGCTAATATGAGGGGGCAAAGAGTCCAGGAGAGCTGGCTGTATTTTAAAGGAGCCTTATTGAGGGTGCAGGAACAAACCATCCTAAAGTGCAGAAAGAATAGCAAATATGGCAGGCGACCAACTTGGCTTAACAGTGAAATCTTCGGTGAGCTTAAACTCAAAAAGGAAGCTTACAAGAAGTGGAAATTTAGACAGATGTCTAAGGAGGAGTATAAAAATATTGCTAGAGCATGCAGAGGTGTAATCAGGAAGGCCAAGGCAAATTGGAGTTGCAGCTAGCAAGGGATGTGAAGAGTAACAAGAAGGGTTTCTACAGGTATGTTAGCAACAAGAAGAAGGTCAGGGAAAGTGTGGGACCCTTACTGAATGAGAGAGGTAACATAGCGACAGATGATGTGGAAAAAGCTGAAGTACTCAATACTTTTTTTGCCTTGGTCTTCACAAACAAGATCAGCTCCCAGACTGCTGCACTGGGCAACACAGTATGGGGAGGAGATGAGCAGCCCTCAGTAGTGAAATAACGGTTAAGGACTATTTAGAAAAGCTGGATATGTACAAGTCCATGGGTCCAGATCTAATGCATCCAAGGGGGCTGAGGGAGTTGGCTGATGTGATTGCAGAGCCATTGGCCATTATCTTTGAAAATTCATGGCGATCGGGGGTGGTCCCAGACGATTGGAAAAAGGCAAATATAGTGCCCATATTTTAAAAAAGGGAAGAAAGAGAACACAGGGAACTACAGACTGGTCAGCCTCACTTCAGTCCCCAGCAAAATCATGGAGCAGGTCCTCAAGGCATCCATTTTGAAGCACTTGGAGGAGAGGAAGGTGATCAGGAACAGTGAACATGGATTCACCAAGGGCAAGTCATTCCTGACCAATCTGATTGCCTTCTATGACAAGATAACTGGCTCTGTGGATATGGGGAAAGCGGTGGATGTGATATATCTTGACTTTAGCAAAGCTTTTGATATGGCCTCCCACAGTATTCTTGCCAGCAAATTAAAAAAGTATGGATTGGATTAATGGACTATAAGGCAAATAGAAAGCTGGCTAGATTGTTGCGCTCAACAGGTAGTGATCAACGGCTCAATGTCTAGTTGGCAGCCAGTATCAAGTGGAGTGCCCCAGGGGTCGGTCCTGAGGCTGGTTTTGTTCAACATCTTTATTAATGATCTGGATGATGGGATGAACTGCACCCTCAGCAAGTTCGCAGATGACACTAAACTGGAGGGAGAGGTAGATAAACTGAAGGGTAGGGATAGGGTCCAGAGTGACCTAGATAAATTGGAGGATCGGGCCAAAAGAAATCTGATGAGGTTCAACAAGGACAAGTGCAGAGTCCTTCACTTAGGAAGAAAGAATCCCATGCACAGCTACAGGCTGGGAACCGACTGGCTAAGCAGCAGTTCTGCAGAAAAGGACCTGGGGATTACAGTAAACGAGAAGCTGGATATGAGTCAGCAATGTGCCCTCGTTGCCAACAAGGCCAATGGCATAGTGGGTGGTATTAGTAGGAGCAGATCAAAGGAAGTGATTATTCCCCTCTATTCGACATTGATGAGGCCACACCTGGATTATTGTGTCCAGTTTTGGCCCCCCCACTACAGAAGGGATGTGGACACATTGGCGAGAGTCCAGCGGAGGGCAATGAAAATGATTAGGGGGCTGGGGCACATGACTTACGAGGAGAGGCTGAGGGCACTGGGGTTATTTAGTCTGAAAAAAAAGAAGAGTGAGGGGGGATTTGATAGTAGTCTTCAACTACCTGAAGGGGGGTTCCAAAGAGGATGGAGCTAGACTGTTCTCAGTGGTGGCAGATGACAGAACAAGAAGCAATGGTCTCAAGTTGCAGTGGGGGAGGTCTAGGTTGGATATTAGGAAACACTATTTCAGTAGGAGGGTGGTGATGCACTGGAATGGGTTACCTAGGGAGGTGGTGGAATCTCCATCCTTAGAGGTTTTTAAGGCCCGGCTTGGCAAAGCCTTGGCTGGGATGATTTAGTTGGTGTTGATCCTGCTTTGAGCAGGGGATTGGACTAGATGACCTCCTGAGGTCTTGTCCAACCCTAATATTCTATGATTCTATATAAATCCATATAATAAATCAGAATTTTATAGTGACAATGTTAAGATTAAGAGACACTTTAGGAAGAGGCCATCAGGCTTAAAGTGAAACCCTGTCTATATTTAAATGTGGATTCCTACTCTTCCACCTGCCACCCCACTCTGGTCCCCTGCTGCTATAGAAACAAATCAAGGTTCTGTTTTCTCAAATTTATGGTATATTCTGTATTTCTTCTGCCTTCCCTAGTAACTTATTACATTTTTATTATTATTTATATGAAATGGTTTGACCTGACTCCCCTCTCTACTCCTAAACTTCTTAACTGACATTTAGGGCCTCAAGTTTCTGAATCGCTTACCAGTGTTAACAGTTTAGAAGTAAGAAGTTCCATCCTTTCTGTGGCGGGTTCCCCCCAGGGTGCCACCTGGAACTGGGGTACCACTGAGCCACTCCTGACCCACCAGTCTCGGCTCTCTCTTACACTGTACTGCTGTGACAAGCTGCCAAGCACTCCAGGCTTCAGCCTGCACTTTCATCATCATACATACAGGTAGGGATACATCCTGCTGCAGTTACATGCAGGCAGGCTCTTTGACCAGCCCTTGCATGGGAAGGCATCAGGTAGGGCACCTCCCAGCTCCTCAGGCACACATACCCTCTGGAATATAAACCCAGAATTATACCGTCTTGCACTGCAGAGGGAACTGTACATAATTAAGCTCAAAAATTCACTCCTCCCTCAATATAGAGAGGAATATGCAACAGCTTTCTGCCCCTGAATTATGATTTCCACGCACTGGTTTAGATAAAGCAAATATATATATTAACTACAAAAGATAGATTTTAAGTGACTATAAGGGATAGGAAACAGATTACCTAGCAAATAAACAAAAAATGCAAACTGAGCTTAATATACTAAATAGATTGGATATGAATAGCAGATTCTCACCCTAAGTGATGATACAAGCAGGCTGCAGATTCTTTAGGGGCAAGCTGTACTTGCTTACAGCTTGGAATCCCCAGGTGTTCCATTCACAGGCTAAAAATCCCTTTAGCCTGGGTCCAGCACTTCCTCCAGTTCAGTCTTTGTTCCTCAGCTGTTTCCAGGAGTCTTCTTGGGTGGGGAGTCAGTGAGGAACCTAGATGATGTCACTCCCCTGCCTTACATAGATTTTGCATATGTCGGGAACCCTATGTTTCAAAGCTTGGTTCCTACGCCAGTCCGTGGAAAAATACTGGCATCCCAAGATGGAGACAAGACCTGGTCACTTGTCTCTGTAGAGTCAACAGCAGTCATCCCCCACAGGCTGTTCGGAGTGTTTACAGGAAGGCTCACCCAGTGGGAGCTAAGCTTCTCCTAAGGCCTATTGTTTCTTCCTAATGGCTCATTAATCTGAATGGGCCCTTCCCAGCCAGCCATCTAGACTGAGAGCATTTTGCTTAGTGGGCGTTGCCCAGGAATAGCTATATTTGAAATAGATACATAGTCAATATTCATAACTTCGGATACAAAAATGATACATTCATACACATAGGATAATCATATTCAGCAAATCAGAATATGGGATGCAGTGTCACACTTACAGCTGGAGCAGAAGGCCACGGCATGTGGACTTTGCACCACTGAAGTCAATGGAAGCTTTGCCATCATATTCAAAGGGAAAGGATCAGGCCCTTAGCACTGCAGCTGATGGAAGGGGTGGCCCACAGCATCTACAGTCTGTCTGCTACACTGGGGCTGGGACCAGGATGTTGTGGTGCTCAGGCATGAGGTGCACTGGCTATTTATTCAGTTCATGCTTTGGGTACAGTCTTTTTCTTTCATCACAAGGCAGTGGGTGGGATTCTCCTAAAAAAAAATACACATTTTCTTTTCTCCTCAACTCCATGGCAAGAGACTGAAGGGAAAGTGAGATCTTCCCTCCAAGACAGGAAAGAGGAGTAGGAAGATGAGGGGAGTTACTTCCTCCTGCACATTCCCCTGGCTGGAGAAAAAAGTAGGGGAAGGAATGGCCATGCAGGGTGAAGTGGGGAATCACATCGGACAGAGTACAGGTGCAGTATTGTAATAACAGGGATTCATGGTAGCACCAGGGAGTGCTCTTTGAACTGCTCCATGATTAGAATCACAGCAAACTATTTATCTTTATCAGCTTCCTTAACCCTATCCATAATGTTGACTGGTCACTTACATGTCTACTCTGTTCCACTGAGAATAAGCCTATCTCCATGAACCTCTCTCAGCAATTTGGGCTGATATGTCTAGCACTAACTTTGTTGCTCAAGGCTGTTCAAGGAAATATAAACCTTATTTGAACAAGATCTTCTTGGGAATGGACTGCACATGGGACTCAAGATGAGGGACTCACAAGGATCTTATATAGGATCTTTTTTTTTTTAAAAAAATCTATCTTTCTACTAATACAAACTAGTACGTTATCTAACTATTTTAAAGCATAACTGTTTCAGTGATTTTTCTACAATGCCAGATCAGTGATTGTTCCATTTAGCACATATTCCCTAGATTAATTCATTGCTCCCATACTAATTAACTTACATTTGTGTACAGTGAATCACATCTCTTACCTGCTGGTCCAATGATATAAATAATCTTTTGTGATTGCATTGCTTGTCATTGTTTACTCTCCCTCAAGTTGTAGAACCATATGCAAATCTGGAAATCTCTCTTTCACAATATTCTTGTCCAACTCATTTCTATACTAACATACGGACTGGGTGTTGTTAAAAAATTGGGCATTCACTGCCCACAATCATTGAATGTCCTGTGGTGTTTCCCATATAGTGAAACCCACTCATACAGTGAGTATAGTGAAAACCACAAATACCACAAACAGTAAATACTGAGCTGAGACAATGTGCATTTTTTCAAGACAATGCAGCAATATGTGCCTGTGCACATACCCTCCCATGCTTCCATATTACATGTACACAACATGGATACACACTATGTACACCTCTACCCCGATATAATGCTGTCCTCGGGAGCCAAAAAATCTTACCGCGTTATAGGTGAAACTGCGTTATATCGAACTTGCTTTGATCCGCCGGAGTGCGTAGCCCTGCCCCCCCGGAGCACTGCTTTACCGCGTTATATTCGAATTTGTGTTATATCGGGGTGCATTATATCGGGGTAGAGGTGTATTAGTATAGCCTTGCAAGGGACCTCTCACAATGTCCTAAAACAGTTTACTCGTGCATAAGGATGGCAAGTTTTTAAAAGTTATCTGGCCTTTCCAGAGGCTAGGAGTGAGTGCTGGGCCCATTAGGAAGTTGGGAATCAGTCCTTTCCAATGGTATAGGGCCTGTTTTCTGAGGGCTCAGCAATGCTAAAATATTAGGCCTGTAAAATATCAGGCTCCCTTCTCCTATTTTTGGTCTTGTAGGACTGTAAGTTTTTGGATTTTTAAGTCATGACATTTTTATGCATACACCAGCTATTGCTAACCCAAGACTGAATCCTAGCCATTCTGGACTTTGAGCAGGAGTAATTTTGGGAGGGGGAATGCCATATTTGGAAGGAGATGGAGGAAACATTTCTGTAGCAGTTTCTTCATCCACCCCACCCCCCAAAAAAGATGGGCATTTGAAGCTGCTCTGAGTTTTGGGGTGTTAAATATTCATGGAGAGATGAGTTAGACCCTGATTCTGCCCCTTTAAATCCAGGGAGAGTTTTGCCACTGACTTCAATGAGTGTAGGATCAAGCCCTTAGAATCTAATCCAAACATACGTTAGTCAATGGGAATCTTTCCACTGATGTCAATGGACTTTGAATCAGGCCCTTCATGAGTAGTGAACCAGTAAGGTGGTCAAATGAGCATAATAAATTCATTTATCATGGGACCCTATAATTTGTCATGGATATCTTCTTCATGTACATGGTATGGCGTGTGTGTGGGGGGGTACATCTAGGCCTGAGTCACATCTAGGCCTGAGTCACATCTCACCCCAGTTTTACTCTGGTATATCTCCATTCACCTGAATGGAGTTCATCTTACTTTACACCAGTGTAACTTAGAACAGAATCAAGTGCATCTATATTTTATATACACAAACTCTTACACAGATTAATTTATCTATAGAAACACTGTTTGGATCAGAGTGTGCACATACATTAGAGAGAAAAACCTACCACTTTATTCATGCTCAAAAAACTGCTTTCTAGCAGGCATACTATTTTTCCTCTTATTTGACTGTTTACCTCAGTCATTAGTCTCTGATGTGAACCTTGTCAAAAAGCTAAATATTATATTGAGTTTCCCTTATCTATCATGCTAGCAATGCTGCATCTTTAGAGGCTTTCAGGTTAATTAAACACGACCTCCCTCGTTTATATCCATACTGGCTGTCTTTAATCAAACCATACTTTCCTGGATGATATGCCACCACATCCTTTAAAATAGCTTCCAAGACTTCCCCACTGTGCAGTGTTAATCCTATTGGTCTATAGTTTCTGCGTGGTCATTCTCTAGATCATTTATAAAATAACAGAATAAAAAATTCTATTATTCAGTCCCTAGCAATGTCCCTTTAGTCTAGTGAAATTTTGAAAATATTGCTGTAGTAGCTTAGGATGTGATTCTCAGAAGTGTTCAGTGCTGGCCTAACTGCTCCCACTGAAGTCAGAGTGAGTTTTGCCATTGTCTTCAATGGCAGCAGAGTCAGACCAATGACAAGTGCTGTAGATATTTGTTATCAGGACATGGTGCTTTACCTACTTATAGTGTATCTACAACATTCGTAACCAGCTTTTCTTACTTATGGATCACCTAGCTCAGTATTCCTGTAAAACTGACCAGAATGGTTAAAACTCTGTCTTCTTCCGCCGTAAAGGCAAAGACATAGTACCTAAAATACTATAGTCTCTTTAACTCTCAGTATAAGCTCCCCATGCTCATTTTTGAATTAGAAGCACAGTATCTGCTTGTTTATCTCTCAGTCTATTCAGACTATTATACAAAAGGCATGAATAACGAAGTGGGATATAAAAATGTCTAACTCTGCCCTTCTTGGAATTCATCTTGCAAAGAAAGAGTTCGATTTTAGTATACAACTTAACAGCCTTTACCTCCTTGAGAAAAAAGGTCAAAAGGTCACATAAGTTATATTTGGATCAATTTAAAAAGGAAAACATAGTCTGTTATTGGAAATCTAAGCCCTTTTTCTTCACTGCTCCGGACAATAAAAGTCTCTTTGAAGAATGGCATATTTCTATGTCACCATCATAGTCATACAGACCCTTATCTCAGGATGTACTGGCCCTTTAAGGCAACCTTGTGGTCTAGCTCCTGATTTCAGCCTGCTCAGAATCGTAGTCCAGGGGACAATTGAAGGCTGCAATGCCAAGGGATGCTGCTAAAAGGAGGGTATATAAACAGCTCCCTTCCCTCTTAACAGTGTGTGTGTTTGTGAGAGAGAGAGAGAGAGAGAGAGGGAGAGAGAGACCAAGGGCTTCTCTACATTTTGGGTGCTACAGTTGCACAGGTATGGGGCTCTGTAACTATGCTGAGGTATAGTGATAGAAGGGATTTTTCCATCGCTGTAAGTAATCCAACTCCCTCAATGGCAGGCAGTAGCTAGAAGATCAATGGAAACATTCTTCCATTGATCAAGCCACATCTACATGAGGGTTAGGTCAAAAGAGCTAGTGCGCTCTGGCGAGTGAATTTTTTAAGTGTAGACTAGCCTCTATCTGGGAAAGAGCAGGAAGTGTTGGTCTCTCCGGGGAGAGCCTCTGGGGAGAAGCAGGAGCTGCTGGTAGTGTCCTCATCAAAGGCCTTGGAAGGGAACTGGATGACTATGTAGAAGCCACCCCAGGGAGGTTGGGGGGACATTTGATTATTTGAACACCTATGTTTATTTGGATGGAGAGTCAGACATGAGAGTCAGACATGGACAATCCCAAGAGGGAAGAAATCAATGAACTATACTAGAACTATCTGCTCTTTATCCTGGGAACAGGTGGAAGAAGTGGCACTGGTGAAATGAATGTAGACTGAGGCTTGGATGTGACATATGCTTCCTTTTCTAGGGCCCAAAACCAGAGCTATAGGGCAGGAATTCCTCTTCACCTTCACAGTACCAGTCAAATGAGAAGCTGTCACAACCATAAAAAGCAATTGCTTTATTTTTAGGATATTTATGTCATGCTAATATACCTTTATTTAAAACATAAGGTGCAAAAATTCCCACCTCTGTATAAAGCTCGTGCTGCAGTGGGGGTGGAATTTTATTATAATTCACCTTGGAATTTAAAATACTGGCATTGGGACTGCTAAACATCTGGTGGAGATAGAGATTACATAGTATTTGAAATGTCTCCCGTATTAACAATGGTTATTTGGGAGATACAATGATTACTTGAAATAAATTGTTTCTAGTCTAATGCCAAGGCTATGATTCAGATGATCAAGTAGCAATTTTCTAAATCAGAATTGGTTATGAGTTTGGTTTCATTATTAGGTTTATTTCTTCATAAGGTAAACAGAATAATATGTAGGGAAAACACATATTAAGTTTCCCTAATCAGACTTGTGGTGTTCTCTCCTGTTTCCAGAATGAAAGACTTTAAAAGAAAGCTGCACTTATATTCCTATTCTGAAATGTCATATGTCAAGTACCATTCCCCAGCATGCTTGTATAACCTATTTCACATATTTGATATTAAGGTTTTTGACTAAAAGCAGCAGTTCTGAATTTCCTTGACCACTATCATGATGAAAATTGCCCTCCTAACCCATCCTACAAATGTGTGTAATGCTAAGCCATTCAAGAGGGTTCAGGTATGCTTTGTAATACTGGAGCTCGATATCAGACACAAGAACCAGCTTCCAATGCATTTTAATACTGAGGCATAAATCATAAGAAGAGGACTTTTGTTAAAAAAATGTGCCTGATTTTAAAAAGGAGGCTACGCATACATGTGCATTTATTTTTGCACAGGCATTTATTGCAAATGCCAATGTAAATCCATTACGCATATGTTCAATAGATTTTAGATCCACTTCTGAACATACTAGATTTGCACACATACTTGCAATAAAAGTGTATACAAAAATGTATCAGCTGGTGCATGACCAAGATCATGTGGAACTCTTTCCTTCCCCACCACTCAGTCACGCCCAATATATTTTATTTTAATAGTAAAACAGTAAAATTCTTCTTCTTCATACAACATCAGTGAGAGATGGAATTTTTGGATGACATAAAGCCCTAATGCTACCATTGTTACAGGTGGTTTAATCTTTCAGAAAGATTGCAGCTGCCAGCAGGCTGAAAAAAAGAAACTTTACTCCAAAATATTATTTTACAAATGCAGTTTATATGCAGAACTCAGAGTTTATACATACCACTTCATGAAGATTTCCTAATATCTTACTGAGCAAAAACAAAATTTAGCTACAATTTTCAAAACTGCTTAAGTGACATAGGCACCTAAGTCTTGTTGACTTTCAATTTGACGTAGGCTTCTAAGTTTCTTAGGTGCTTCTGAAAATGTTACCCTCCAACTTTCTTTTAAATACTATTCTGATTCCTAATCGGTACTGGGAAAATACATTCTAGTAGCATTCTAAGATTCCTCTAATACAATTAAATTACAGTGATGGCCCTTAAAAAATGCTGATTGTCTTAGGTAATTTCCATGAGCATGTATGTCCCTGCTAGAGAATAAATTCTCAGCAAGGGTTTTTCCCCCATAGAAAACTCTCTTCATTTGTTTCAAGTTTTGCTCTATTGCTATCAGGGACTATGGACCTTGAACACAGGCCCCCAGGGCACCCAAGCACTAGCAAGTGCCAATCTGCTACCCAATGCTTTGCTAAAAGCTGCTAGAATAGAAATAGAATCCTGACAGAGGATTCCAGTCCTAGATTCTAATTGGCAAAATGCTGGGGGTCCTGCTTGGTTCACAACTTCTATATAAACCCAACACAAGAACCAGAAGTTGTTCATGCAACTGGGTTCTCCCTGTTAGGGCTGCTTCCCCTGTAATACCTGCTCCTACAGATTTCCTGGTAACCTGACCCTGTCTTCCTCGAGACATCTGACTCCTGGTTTGCCCTCTGGCCTGTCTTGGACTCTGACCTTCTGGTATCTGACCTAGACTGACTGCCGATTCCTGCTCCAACCACTAGGTAAGACCATCGATATCCCGGTTGTGATACCTGCAAAAGAGACTGTGTCGAGACTTCCAAACATCACTGATGCCACGAGATCAGCAGGAGGCCCGTGCCATTTAATGGAGCTGTATTGACTAGAACTTCTAAAGTTGGTAGCATCTCCCATGAGACTCTTTGAAATAAGATTCTTCAACATGGAGGAGAGGATGCTGGCAGTATTATATTTCTGCCCTACGTTTGACCAGGCTAATAAGGGACAATTTATTTTTCCCATCCCAAACCCACCCTAGCCTGTCCATTCTTCCAACCCAGATCTCCACATCTTAGGAACACTTTTTAGTTACATCTACACTACAAGCTAGGAGTACAAGCTACTTGTGTAACAATGTTAGTCCTGGGATTGGAAGACATACTTTTCATCAAGGAAGACTTGATCTCTGCAGCCTGAGAGATACTTGCCTTGAAAAAATTGAAGTCTTGGATCTTTTGGCATCAGAGAGAAGCTGCCTTTTGAAACTAAGATTGCACTCTACAGTCAAATAATTGGATAAAATGGCTGGCCATTAAGGAAAGGCATGGAAAAGCTTTAAATTCATTTAAGGGTTTCATTCTTTCTTTATTTGATCAAAGCAGTAAGTGAAGGAAAACTCACTCTAGAATGCAAAAGCACCTTTACCGAAACAAGAGGGCAAGGTGTGTATGTAGCAGGTAATTGAACACTGTAGTCCCTGTAATTCAGCAGTATACTCCTGTATGATTTGGGAAGGATCATTGCAGAAAGTTTTCTGAGGGTAAAAGTGTAATTGGTTATAGATCAATAAGTAATTTCTTTCAAGAAAAAACTACTCTTGTTTCTGGAAGTATCAAGGTTCTTAAATAAAAATCAAGCTAATATATTAACAAAGTTGAGATTAATCTGAGCAACAAGATTTTATATTGCCCTAGTTAAGTTTATTTCAACTGATCATTTATTTATGTTGCCATAAAAATCCAGATGCTTTCAATTTTGATTGCTAGCTATTTCCTTTAAGGCAACTGAAATTACTTTTCTAGACTTCCCAGTGTGACAACTGTGTTTTCTACTGAAAATTTATCTCTGCACAGTAATGGTAGAATCAGTGGACTCCTTTTAGTATTAACAATGAGTATGCTCAGTCGTGATCATTGTAATTCCCCCAACAGATTTCACCTGAAATCCTCCTAGACTAAGGCACCTTCCTTTGACATTGCTAAGTCCTGTTTCATGTAATTAGACTGGAGCAAATAGCTATATTTGTTTGGGTATTACAGTGCAATTTTTAATTGAAAAAGCCATATAAAGGAGTGCTATATAAAGGCATTTTGAGTATGTCTGAAGTCCTGTACAGAACTGTATATTATAAGCCATAATCATTTAATTCATTATTGATCTTATAATTATACAACAATTTTAGATAAAGAATAGTTAATAAACTGCAATACTTAGACTATAAAAAGGTATGATCGTTCAAGACATATATAGAAATAAGTTTCAATTTGTTGATAATACTTACAATATGCAGCTCTAAATAGTCTCCAAGCCCAGTAGAACTGTCTACGCGTACCAAAACTGCTTCTTTTTGAACAGTGCTAAACCCTATTGCCAGTCTGTCAGCACGAGTGCTTGGCCGATCATTAGGAGGCCACGTGTATGTGATTTGTCCACCACCTTTGCTAAAGATATATGTTGTTCCCGCTGTAAAACAGAAATAAAACCATTTAGTTCATTTGCACCAGTGTCAAACTGCATGGCAAAAAGTGTGCTCTACAACAATCAAAATGCTCTCTATAGACAACGGAACTGCAAAAATGAAACAAAGCTATATCACAGTTTGGAGGAATCTTAAAATCTGCCAGCAAAATATTTTACAGCAAACTAAGTATTATTGCTTTTTTATACAATACAGTCCATGCAGAATACAGTATAATTGCATAGTATAATTCTAAGGACCATGGACCTGATTCAGGAAGGCATCCCTATTCAATAAAGCATTTAAGCATGTGCTAAAAGTTAAGCTCATGCTTACCTGATTTCCTGATTCTTCCTAAATCAGGACCCAGGTGGAGAAGAAATCATGTACGGCAGTTATTTCATGATTGACTAAAGATACAACACCATATATCCATCTATGCAATGAAAATGGCATGCAAGATATGATGTGTCATCCTGCACAGTGAAGCAAAATGTAACAAATATATTCAGATACAACTTTTATGAGTATAAGTTTTATCGGCTTGTGACAGATGAGATAACTAATGGAAGGGCAACAACATGCCTCTAATGGATAAACAATCTATTCAGCATTGTCAATCATTATGTGCAGTAATTGGCAATATATACAGTTCTAGTAGAGAGCTTCCAATGGCAGAAATATTTCCATGTTGTTCACAATACCAAATATGCACTTATAAAAGCTAGGTTCTGTATGAAACAAATCTTAGGGTTCTATGATCAGATAATATGTTTAAAGGGCACACATTTAACTTCACCATCACTTGCACATTTTCTATGAACTAACATAGCTATTTACCCAAGAGTTTTCAATATACAAAAGTGTATCCTTAAAACAGCATCCAATGTGATAACTGTACATTTGATCTCTGATTTACAATGCAGTCAGAAGTAGTCCTCTTTTTTTGAATATGGAACAGGAACTTCGTAAGTCTTATATAAACTGAACACTTTCCTATAGAGCAGTGTGACAAGACGCAATTTTTCACATTTTGTTGTTCAGAATTTTATTGTAATTTTGTTTTTTCCTTTCATATTGTACAGCTAGGCAAATACTACAAAAAAGTTCTCTGAACATTCACTGGAATTTAAATTGAGGACATAGTATGGAGATGTAAATAAGAAGTATTGTATAGCTAGACCTCTATTCCAGCTTCAAAGAACCATGACCTCTCCATATAGACAGCTTTGCCTGAGATCTCAAAGAAACTGAGTTACATTTTCCTTTTAAAGAATATTTCAGGTTCACTTCTGACACAACTTTTCTGCTAGTATTACCAATCTACTAATTAGCTTTGCAATTATGTGGTTCCTGTTATAATCCATTTTATAATATTATTTCCTGTTTTGTGCCATGGCCTTGAAAAAAGTGTAAAATACACTTTAACTCAACAATCCTGTCTGACAGCTCTGAGAGTCAACACATTCTCTTGGCCTCTCTCTTGATGGCAAGTTGCCAACTGGCTGCAAGGAAACCTGTCAGCCCTCTTTAGCAGGGACAAACAGGAGTGTGTGTGAATCATAGCCCTAGCACCTAAGGTGCTGTTTAAACTTCAAGTCAAGTCAGAGTTCTGCACTATTCTTGTGCACTGTAGACAGCATACTGAAGGTTTAGGCAGTCATAAAGGTGGTTGCTGATAGCCATGGGCATAGGGTGTGTGGGAGAGAAGTCTGTCAAACAGCAAGAATTCAGCTTACATTAACTGAAGTGCTCAGTAACTGCTGTAAAGCATTTCATAATAGTAGACAGGGATAGCTGCATCTCTAAAGACTGATTATATGGGTACTGCCACTTCTGGTGGTCCAAAAGCATCTGTCTATGGCACTAGTGTTAACACCTTGAGCAATGTAGTGAGTGATACAGTTCAGATTGTCATATTGTGTATGCCACATTAATTCCCCAAAGGATGGGATTTACCCTCAGTACTGTAGTATTGGGGGCTGGATCCAAAGCTCTTTGAAGTCAACAGGAGTCTTTCCACTGACTTCACAGGCCTTTGGATCAGGCCTTGAATGAGGTTCCTATAAAAAACAGCATAAATAAGGAATACAATTCTGTACAGTTCAGTGCTAGAGGATACTATTAGAACAGTACAAAAGATATAAATGAGGGGGAGGGTGTAATTTTCCTTTCCTTGGTTGTAACAGATGTGCTACTTGAAGATTTTTTTAAAATGAGGAAAAAGAAGATTCACCTGTTAAATGACAGTGGAGTCATATTTGTACATAATGCATACAATGGTCCCTAACCAAGTCCCCAAACCTGAACATCTCCAGACACTGACATTCTTATCTAGACTGGATCTGTGTAGTACAGGCCCTCCCCTAAATACTGTCCACCCAATAAACTGGTGAGCAATTCATCCCACACTATCTTTGCAATGATGTCAAGGTCAATGCTAGAAGAACTGCATAAATCAAGGCATACATTTTAAATTACTCAAAGGCTACTTTAAATTTACAAATTTGTCTTTCTGTAATTATTCATGAAGTAAGTACATGATTTTCCATCAGATCCTCCCTTTTGTCTCATTGCCCATCACTTTCATAGCCATGCATACTAACTGAACGTCTGATAACAGGCTAATTAATCCATGTTAACAAATACAGAACTGCCTTTGTATAAGCTACACAAGAAGTCACGTTCCTTGAGTTTCCTAAGTTAATTATGCAAAAATGGCCCTTAAGCTGAGAATAGGCCATTTAGTGTTTATATTTCAAGAAAGGCAAATATAATAATGTAAAATTCATTACTCAGGGATTGATCTTAGCTTATTGTCCAATCTTTGCCATAAACTATTAAAGCCTACAAAATATCTAAACAATTGTTCCAAACCAGCTTGCTTGCTATCAGATATAGGCTTGGTCTACACTACTAACTTATGTTGGTATAACTACCACATCCCTGAGGCCTGGTCTACACTACGACTTTAATTCGGATTTAGCTGCGTTAATCCGAATTAACCCTTCACCCGTCCACACTACAGAGCCAGTTAATTCGAATTAAAGGGCACTTAAAATTGATTTCTGTACTCCACCTCGACGAGCGGAGTAGCGCCTAAATCGATTTTGTTAATTCGAATTAGGGTTAGTGTGGCCGCACACCACCAAATTACTGTGTTTAAATTAATGGGGTAGTGTGGCCGCACACCACCGAATTAATGTGGTTAAAAACCGAATTAATGTGCTTAGTGTGGCCGCGCACAATCGAATTTATACAACCTGTTTCCCAAATTCGAATTATCTAAATTCGGATTAATCCCGTAGTGTAGACATACCCTGAGCAACGTAGGGCTTGTCTACATTACTCGCAGGATCGACAGGCAGCAATCGTTCCAGCAGGGGGTCGATTTATCACGTCTAGTCTAGATGCGATAAATCGACTGCTGAGCACTCTCCCGTTGACTCCAGTACTCCACCAGAGCGAGAGGCACAGGTGGAGTCGACGAGGGAGCGTCAGCTGTCGACTCACCGCCGTGAAGACACCGCGGTGAGTAGATCTAAGTATATCGACTTCAGCTACATTATTCACATAGCTGAAGTTGTGTAACTTAGATCAATCCCCCCCTTAGTGTAGATCAGACCTTAGTTATCCAACCTAACTCCCGGTATAGACAGCACTATGTCAATTGGAGGGCTTCTCTCGTCAACACAGCTACTACCTCTTGGGGAGGTGGAATACCTACGCTGACAGGAGGAGCTCTCCCATCAGCATACGTAGTGGCTTCACTAAATGCTACAGCAGCACTATAAGTATAGATGTAACCTATGCCTGCTTGGTGTGGTTCTCTGTCCCCTCTAGTGGCACCTAACTCAGCCAGAAATTGATGAGTTTGCTACAGCCTTAACTAAGAGCTGTGTGGCTTTTTGCTTATGCAGTAGAGGCTCATGCATTTAGCTCCAGAGGTCCCAGGTTCAATCCCACCTGCCAATAATCGGGGTCTGTTGGCATTACACAGACAAGCTCTCCAATCCATTCAAAAACAACAGAAAAAAGCTAGTTCACTTTCCCCACAAAGACTTTTATGCTGTCTGACAAACCTTACCATTTCTTTGCTATTCTTTCAACACCGTGCCACTGTAAAATAATTAAGTTCCTTGTTCTTTTTTCAGTTTATGGCATTGTTTTGTTTGGGACTAATCAGCTCAACTGCACTCAAAGCAGTGGAATTAGATTGTCAAGAGCAGTGATACTCTTACCATGGTACTCAGAAGCTACATGCAAGTCTGTAACAAGCAGTTTGCAGCTCTTAGCTGCACAATATACTATACCATTCTTTATGGTCTTGTGAATCAGGAAAGAGAGTTTAGAAAACATGTCCATAGAGCTCTTTGAGATTTCTAACCTTAAAGTGTGGCTCTGATGGTAATAAACCACCAGTGGTCAGAAACAGTAATGGTTTTTCATGGCTTGGGTCTCTCAAGTCCTACTTGTTTGCAAAATTCATCTTTCTGAAAAACTGTGTTCATTTCTGTATAGCCTGGCAGCAACTCAAGGCTATCTGCTTACCCATATAGTATTAAACAGATACATATTTTGTTTAGTATCCATTTACTGTGTCTATTATTGTATATAATTGCAAAGCTTTTCAATAGTATGACTCTAACATTGAATATGATATATTTGAATGTTTCACTCAAATCAAACAACATACCTGCATGCTTTTTACTTTCCTCATGTTCATCTCAATTTTGTGTTAAGATTTTATGTATATTATCTTTCTGTATAATACGGTTTTTCCCATGTAATGTTGGTATTTTAATGTTTACTTTCTCCACTAAAATGGCAATGTGTGGCATATTAAATTAGGCCAAGTGGTAGTTTTATTGAGCTATGGAATTCTAGTGTATCATAAAAGGTCTAAAAATTGAAACACATAAAACTCAATAAAAACCCTGCATTTTGTTACTTTAATAAAAAAGTAAAGTGCTTTTTAACTATTAAAAAACAGGGAGTTTCGCAAGGGAGTTCTCCAGGTGAAGGAGGAGCAATA
>NW_020664473.1:1834931-1870483 GCF_002925995.2 Terrapene triunguis | reverse complement strand
TCGAGGTCCCTTCCAGTCCTAGAATCTATGAATCTATGAATCTATTATAAAAAATCAGGTGTTAACAATACTGGCTTCAACAAAACCAAAGGGTTACCTGTCTTATACAATAAAGCAGTTTCCTTCAGTACTACACTTTAACAGCACATTTTGATCATTGTGAACTCTTACTCCCATTGGTGAGCAATTACTTGCATGAGTAACCCATTGAATTCAATGTGACTATTTGCTCAAGTTATAAATTCATCAATGAGAGTAAATGTTCAGTATAAATGCACACATACACATCTACACAAGCATTATAGCAGGCACTAGTCATGTCAGCTATGGCAGAAGCTGCACGGGAGTCTTCATTTTAACTCTGTCTTTTCACATGCTCATAATCTTGGGGCAGACATTTTCATATTTGGTCTCCAACCAAAGTTGAAGTTTGGGGAAAGTTTGAGCAAAATTTCCAAAATATCTTTTCCCATTGTTTAAAAAATTATACCCACCTATTTTCAAACATAGCTATAAGCAAAGCATGACTGAAGTCAGAAACTTGAACATGGCATGATAAAGCCCTCATTGATGATGACAGCCTTTGTTTGTTTAGAGAGATGAATTTAAAAATAAACTCTTAAAAGTGATTGAAAAATCTCTTCTGAGAATGTTTAGTGAGTATCTGTGAAGACTGTAACAGAGCTAAATTATTAATCATTGATACAGGAAAGCAAATTTGCAGTGTGCTTTATAAATCGCTCCTTCTTCCCATCAATAATCCCAGTGACCATTCCCTCCCCTTCTCCTCCCCATCCCCACCACACCCCACCCCATACTTTTACCTGTCCTGTCTTGAATTTACTTATTTTGTCTCTCTTAGGACCTAACCTGTAAAGTGCTGATCACATCTTGTGAGATGCCGAGGGCACTGACTATGTCATCCTCCCAGCCCCGATGGCCTAACTATCTAAGGGCCAACAAGATGTTAAGTGCTCCTACGAAGTGCCGAGCACCATAACTACTACTGGAATCAGTGGGCTAAATCATATGGTCCTTATTCAGGCAAAATGCCCCCCCCCCCCACACACACACACACTCCCCAAAGTCAGAGAAATCAGTGTGAATTTGCCTGAGTGAGGACTGAATAAAAATTGAATATGGACTTCAAGATATGGCCCATGGGAGTTCAAGGCCCTTGACATATTCCAGGATACAATCAGCACTGTACATGCTAGATCCCAATGTAGACAACGTAAGTAAACCCAAGACAAGATAAGTGTGGGGCGCAGGCAGGGAGGGAATAGGCATTAGGGTTATCGATGGGAAGGAGGTGGGAAACGTGCTTTAAGAAGCATTTCAAAGTAAGAACTGGAAGGAGAAGAATCTGAATTTAATTAAACACTTCCTTTTTGAGGACATCCTGACATATTCCCTCTGCCAGGCCTGAGCAGGGGATTGACCAGGGACATGGGCTGCACTCCACAAGATGCTGAGTCAATTTGCAAGGGGGAAATTGCAATTATCTCACTGAAACAAACACAGAGATCTCCTCCCCAGTACCACCAATGCATTATCAGAGGGTGACAAAATATATGTACCTCCATGGGATTATACAGCATCCCAAAGGGAGCCATGGCCCTACACTTCCCTAGAATTATCACCAAAGCAGGACTAGGGTTTGAGGGGTAGTATACTGCACTGTAATAATGGACAAGCTGCACCTGTGGACCAGAGACCTTGAAGAGAAATTCTGCCTTCCTGAGGCAGGCTTCCTTCTAGAGCTCATGTGGGTGTGGGTGAGCTCCACATTGCAGTTAAGAAGATGTTCTTAACAGTCATGATAGAGAGGCTTCCCTGTTAACTAAGTTTTGTTATAAAATTTTCCAGTCCAAACATGAGTGGCAGGAATAGTGGTAGTTAAATCCTCCCTCCATGCAGAACAGATAATGCAATTAGTAGATACTATATGGCCTACCATGTATGTTACAAGTTAGTTTCATTCATGCCATCACAAATGGTTAAAACAAAAGTTATAGCTACTTCGTAAGACTTTCCAATTTAATAGTCATATTCAGATACACTTACTCAAGTTGAGTAGAATCTTTCTCCCTAGTGTGGATGGCTGTTCTAGGTGATTTTCTGTACAAAATGAAAGCCAAGTAATTTGGGTGAGGTAATATCTTTTCTTGGGCCAACTTCTGTGGGTGAGAGATACAAGCTTTCAAGCTTACACCGATCTCTTCTTCAGATCTGTGAAATGTACTCAGAGTGTCACCACTAAATACAAGGTGGAACAGATTGTTTAGCATAAGAAATTAACACATTTCCAGGGACTGTTCAAGGTGAAGTGGCCAGTTAACCCCTCTGACACAGGGGAGAAAGGAAGAGAAAAAAGAAAGCCATAAATAATAATAAGCCATAACTCCGGTGTCTCTATTCAGTCCGTGACTTTTAGTGTCTAGCAAAGTTATGAATTTAAGTTCGCAGGCTCATCTTTTGAAGATGTTGTGCAGATTTCTTTGAGGACAAGAACTGAGTGGTTGGATAGGGAGTGGTTGCTTTGTGAAAAGTGTTCACCTACAGGTGATATGATATTTTTGTCTTTTATCATTTTTCTGTGTGAGTTCATCTGAGAGCATAGTGATTGTCTCATTTTACCCACATAGTTGTTATTGGGGCGTTTAGTGAACTGGATGAGGGCCACCATATGTTGTGAGAGGCATGTGTAGGACCCATGGATCTTGAAATGTGTGTTGCGAGAGGTCTTCATCATCATAGCAGTGGAGATATGTCTACAGGTTTTACATCTGTTATTCTGGCAGGGTCTGGTGGAACTTTGAATTAGTGTGTCCTACTCTGTGAGAAGCTTGCTTCTGATGATAAGCTTGGAGAGGTTTGTGGGGAGGGGTTGTTTGTAGGCCAGAAGAGGGGATTATTACAATCTGTAACCCACAAACCCCCTTGTCCTCAGTTTATATTTTTCCCTTCTCCTTTTCTCCCGATGACTGTAGGGGTGTTAAAGGTCACTTCACCTTCAATGATCCATTGAAATATGTTTCAGAGTGGTAGCCATGTTAGTCTGTATCAGCAAAAGTAACGAATTTATTTGGGCATAAGCTTTCATGGGCTAAAACCCACCCCATCACCTGCATCTAGAGACTAACAAATGTATTTGGGCATAAGCTTTCAGATGCATCTGATGAAGTGGGTTTTAGCCCACGAAAGCTTATGCCCAAATACATTTGTTAGTCTCTAAAGTGCCACAAGGACTCCTCATTGTTTTTGCTTGAAATATGTGTTAGCTACTTATGCTAAGCAACCTGTTCCACCATGTATTTAGCTGTGACACTCTGAGCACCTCTCCTAGACCTGAAGAAGAGCTCTCTGTAAGTCTGAAAGCTTGTCTCTCTCACCAACAGAAGTGGGTCCAATAAAAGGTATTACTTCACCCACCTTGTCTCTCTAATATCCTGGAACCATCACAGCTACAACAACAATGTATATAACAAAATAATACCATATTATTTTGCACCTATATGGAATTCATATGTTAAGAAAATAGTGTATTTCTAAAATCAGAGACTGCTTTAAATGCCACATTGCAGTCAACATGAAAAATTCTAGTCCATTATATTTCTATTTAAGGTAGCAAGGATAAAACACACCTTTCTCTGAGAGCTTGCCAAGCAGTCAGGTGGAAATTAAAAGTCAAATATCTATAAATAAGAGTGCATTTTAGTCCTCCTACAACCTTGTCAACAAATAATTTGTTAAGGATAAATTTATTGAACAATTTCTACAGATGTAGATGTAGAAATTGTGCTTTGGAGCAAGTGCATGATGAGGATATGAGAAGAAAAATATTTTAGGAAGGATACTCTATAAAGGCATCTATCAGACTCAAGGATTAAATTAGAAAAAAATCAAATGCACCTTTAAAGACAAATAGGACGGTTACAGCCAAAAATTCTTCTTGCATTAGAAACTGTTAGAGGTTTCTAATGTATTTTTACCTCCTGCCACAGTAAACTCCATTAATATAAATGACAGTTGCATTTGTGGGACAAGAGGAAGATGCGGTCCACTGATTTATTTTTCCTGACTTATTAGTTGTGCCAGAAGCTCATATGCAAACAGAATGTAGTTAAGGCACTGGCTAGCTGAAGGGATTTGTAACAGGATTGGAGACTAGGATACCAGTTCAAATCTTACCCATGTTAACAGCAACCAAATATTGTTACCATCTGTTGGTGACCAATATAAAATGAATTGATGGTTCTGGCTCAGGGAGCTTGGAAGCTCCACAGACCCACATGGCAAAATTTGGAAATTTTGTAAGCTAACTAATTCTAGTTGAAGGAACTTTAAAGCTCTGCTAGCAAAACTAGTGAAGCTTGTAAGTTTCAAAAGAACTGTTCATGAATCAGATTCTGCACAGAACTTGTTACTAGAGCTATGCAAATAACTGATTTTTCAGTTTCCTATCCAAACTAAAAAAGTAAGAATCATTTTTAGTTTTCACTTTTAACCTTGAATATTGAAGTAAAATTCAAAATGAAAAGTCCTTTCAAATCAGAAAATCAAAACATTTAGTTTCAGAAATGTCAAAATGAAATATTCCAATTTTTCTGTTTTGTTTTGTTTTGTTTTCTAACCAAAACAATTTGGCAACTTTTATATGAATCCCTGATATGTTTTGGGTCAACTCAAATGTGCATTTTTCAGTGAAAAGGAAGTTTTGTCAGAAAAAAATTGCCCTGCTCTTCTTGTTACACAACAGTAGTTCTGGCCTGACAGAAGTATTTATATATCAGAGAATCTGAATCGAAGGGTCTGTAGAAGAAAAATTGAACTACCATTTCAGGTTCCTCATCATTATTTATGTATTTATTTATTGATTGATTTATGTAATGCCATAAATGTTCACTGTGCTGTGCAGACAACAAACAAATATTTCCAAAAATGGGTGCCTAAAATTAGCCCAGTGAGTCCTTATTTAGGCATTAAAATAAGAGGCCTGATTTTCAAAAGGTGGTGAGAACCCAGTAACTCCAACTGAAATTAATGGGCACTGCTGAATCCTCAAGTGCCTTAGAAAAACAGCCCTCCTATTTTGGTGCCTAAATAAGGATTTGGGCATCAAAGTTTGAAAATGCTGACCTTACTTTATTCTACCTAGCCTTCTATTGAAATTATTTTTGTTTAAAGTATCGTTGTTTCTAAGTTGAGGACTTAATTATTTTTGTTTTGGAAACAGAGTTTTAGCTGTCTTGTAATTACTATGGCTATCTTTTTATAGCATCCAATTACCCATCTTTTAAATGTCATTGTATCATTTACCTTGCTCTAGAAGTGCTTCCCATATTTTATGATGTCTCCAGAGTAAATTATTTTGAAGGCTCTTACAAGTAGTACCCTTCTTGGAAAAAGAATATAAAACATACATTGAAAAATGAAAGTGCTGCTAAATTGAAGCCTGTTGTCTTTTCTGAAAGCAGTGGTACAAATACAGTATGAGGGTCAAATGTTGGTTCAAGAGCAAGTAACATTACTAGTAACATATACATATCAATGACAGTGTCTATCTTAAACAGTTTGCTGACATGAATCTTCCTTTGAAAGAAGCTAGCTGTATCATGTACATTGTACAACGAAGGTTGCAATTGTTTCCTAGCAAGTATGATGAACAATCTAACTACACAATATTCTATCTGATATAGTGCTAGGCCTTTCTATCAATAATAATTATTAATAATAAGGTTAATAGATGAAATAGGCTTGTTGCATGAACAACAACATTTCTGAACCTTTAATTGTAAGAGGACTTTCAGCCTGGAAAATCTGAATAGAATGAGAGAGAAGCCTGCAAAGTATTTCTTGATCTTGTAACCACCTGAAAATGTGAAAACACCAACCTGTCTGCTTCTAACAAAAATAATTGGCAGGGATCTCAAATCTTTGACCCACCACCCCACTTAAGTGCCTATGACAGGAAACAGAAGGATCTAACAGTGAAGCAGCTGTCAAGTGGGTCTCAGTGACAGAAAGCAACACTGATGAGCAGACTATGTATGGGCCACTGGATCCATGATTATGCAAATCCAATGACTCTAACCACTTGAGGAAGTTGTGTGGAGAGGATGTGTCTGCAATTCCAGCCCTTTGACTGCAGTGACCAGGTAGGTGAGTTTTAGTGCAGTACACCTTCTAACACTTCACCTGCAACATTTCCCAATCACTTTAGCTTTATGTGGGTGAAGTGAATTTTACTCTTTAAACATAAGCACACTCAGACATTAAGTAGATTGTACTAAGCTATCTCAATCAAATGAACAATGCAGCAATCAGCTCATATTTACTTTTCAGCAAATGCATATTACATTACATTTTCCAACTAGAATGCAAGTCATTCTCTGAGATTACCAGCTGCAATAACTTAGCTATGTCACTTAACTGGTCACCTCCATTAGCTATCAGGATGACCATCTGAAGTTTTTAATTGCTGGCTGATAGCATTATATTGCCTACCTTAAATAAGCACAAATATGCTCAGCCTTACACAATTCATTTGATTTGCAGAGTAATAACTGAAGAAATTGAGCCTCTAAATTTACAAACCAAATATACTCTTCATCCTCATTGTGAATACATTTCACATAGAAAAGTATTGGTTAAAGAGTCAAGGTATAATACAGAAAATATCTGGTTGGATCAAAAACAAGTTCAGTAACCAGAAACAGCAAGGAGCTATAAATGACACTCTACCTGGAAAGACTTCCCAGTTATTATGCCAAACATTGATTGTGAGATCTTAGAATTTGCTTAGAATTTTGATACCAAAATTGCGCATAAAACAAACAATGGTCAACAGTGAAAACAGATTAAATGGTATCCGGATCTCTTAGCTGACTAGACCTTCACTATGAAAACTAAAGGGGGCCAGGCAGGTTGGACCAATTAGCTTTTTCCTCCTGACCAACAATTCCTCCTGACCTTATGTCTTACCACATAATGGATTTCAAATTGTAGTCTGGCACAAAAATGTGACATGGTTTGTCATTATGATAATTGCTACCATTCCTCTTTGGAAAGTCCTTTTGCTGCAGTTTGTGAGCGACAGCTTAATGCCAGATTCAGAGGAACAAGAACTGAAGTGATAAATGAGCATATTATGTTTTCAACTATTTGTTTACATAGTTCTAGTCATTAAAGAGCATGGTTTAACCACTGAAGCTCATAATGGTTTACAATGAAACTAGTACAGTATTCCTGTTAACATCAAAATTGATATGTACTCTCTAGCTATCATCCCTCTGTGCCTAGATGTTTCCATAAATTAGTCCTGTATATCCCGAATGTATAGGATTACATTATGTTCAGTGGACCAATCTTAAATCTCACCAGTCTCTTACGAAGGCCTTTCATCTATCAAAACAAGCCTGTGGATGGGGGAAAGATGTGCTATATCTTGACTTTAGTAAGGCTTGACTTTAGTAAGGCTTTTGATACTCTATTGATTCTCTAAAACAAACAAGGGAAATACAATCTAGATGTAGCTATTATAAGGTAGGTGTGTAACTGGTTGGAAAACTGTTCCCAGAGGGTAATTATCAATGATTCACAGTCAAGCTAGAAGGGCATATCGAATGGTGTCCCTCAGGGATGGGTCCTGGGCCGGGGAGGGGACCCTTGGGCATAGGCATAGTTTTACTTCTATTTTGGGGAGGCAAGAGCTGGCGGTGCTCAAGCCAGTTCCGCACAACGGGGTCCAGAGAGGGAGCACCAACTCCACCCCCTGACTCACTCAAGAGGCCACCCAGCCTGTCTGGGCTGTGGGGGGACGCAACTGTGACGTTGCATTCCATATGCTTTATGAAAATATGCTTATGAATGTGAATATGATGTAACTGGAATATGTTTTATGCAAAAGGTCTCTTGTAAGGTATCATTACAAAGTTTATAATCTACTGAGTGTGTTCATCCTATTTGTTTGCATGTATTATTTCTATGTCTGGAGTTAGGAGAATAAGATATAAACGTGTATTACTGAAGTAAACATATTAAGTGGAAGCCATTAAGGGTGCTTCAGAATCAATGAACTGTAAATGGCTCTGTTTACTAGCAAACCTTCCAGTGTACATGTGGGCCAGCCCAGGAAGAATGGAGGCTGGGGTCTCACAGGACATGTGACCAGGTCACATGATACTGGAATCCATCTTAATCCTTGTACTTTTCCATTGATGAGACAGGGATGGGGACAAGCACAGATAGAAGATTCCTGCCTTGTGCCAAAGCTATAAAAGGGGTTGGAGCAGGACAAAAGGGGCTGCCAGTCATGAGAAAACCCCTGCTTACGACCTGAGATGTCTGCTGGATCTAACAAAGACTGTACCAGGAGAAAGGATTGGGCCCAGACTAGGAAGGAGTCTAGTCTGGGAAAGAAGCTTATTGGAACATCTCTGAGAGTGAGATTTACCTGTAATCAGTTTCTTAATGTATTAGGCTTAGACATGCATGTTTTTGCTTTATTTTGCTTGGTGACTTACTTTGTTCTGTCTGTTATTACTTAAAAGCACTTAAATCCTACTTTTTATACTTAAAAATCACTTTTGTTTATTAATAAACTCAGAGTAAGTGATTAATACCTGGGGGAGCAAACAGCTGTGCATATCTCTCTATCTGTGATATAGAGGGTGAACAATTTACGAATTTACCTTCTATAAGCTTTATATAGAGTAAAACGGATCTATTTGGGGTTTGGATCCCATTGGGAACTGGCTGTCTGGGTGCTGGAGAGGTAACTTGCTGAGCTGTTTTTGGTTAAAGTCTTCAGCTTTGGAGGAATTGGCCCAGACCCTGAGTCTGTGTTGCAGCAGGCTAGTGTGTCTGGCTCAACAAGGCAGGGTTCTGGAGTCCCAAGCTGGCAGTGAAAAAGGATCCAGAGGTAACTTCAGCACATCAGGTGACAGTCCCTAGGGGATCTCTGTGACCAAACCCATCACAGCAACCAAAAAATATAATCAAAGGGGGGACTTAGTTCAAAAAGTTTGAAAACCGCTGAGGGGGCGGAGGGGGTATCTAGGGGCTGTGTGAAGTGAGGGATGTAGCTCAGGGTGGAGGGAGGGGATAGCTATGGGCTGTGTCTGGGCAGGGGGGTAGCTCAGGGTGCAGGCAGGGGAGTAGCTCAGGGTGAAGGTAGGAGGTGTAGGGGCTATATGTGAGTAGGGAGTAGCTAAGGATGCAGGCAGGGGGTAGCTAGGGTCTGTGTGTAGACGGGGGGTAGCTCAGGGAGCAGGGAGCGGATAGCTAGGGATTGTGTGCAGGCAGGGAAGTAGCTCAGGGTGCAGGGAGGGGATAGCTAGGAGCTGTGTGTAGGCAGGGGGGACTTCCAGTGGGGCTCCCGGCTTCATTGTGGGGGGTGCTGGGGCAGCCCCCCGCTGCTCCTGGCTCAGGGGCAGGAGGTATGCTGGCTTCAGCCCCATACCTCTCCCGGCTTCGAGAGAGGGAGGCGCCGGCTTCAGCCCTGCACCAGTCCTGGCTTCGGGGCAGGCGGAGGGCTGCTAGCTTCAGCCCCTCGCTGGTTCCGGCTTCGGGGGTGAGGGGGCACCAGCTTCAGTGCTGGAGCTCAGGGCACCGGGTTTCAGCCACGGGGCCCTGCGGCCCCTGTGAAAGGGCTCACAGACCCCCGTGTTGAGAACTGCTGGCATAGAGAGTATACTTGTACATTTTGGGGATGATACCAAATGCTTTGGAAGGTAGGATTAAAATTCAAAATGATCTGAACAGACTGGAGAAACTGTCTGAAGTAAATATGATGAAATTTAATAAGGACAAATGTAAAGTACTCCACTTAGGAAGGAACAATCAATTGCTCACATACAAAATGGGAAATAACTGTAATAATATAAAGGATCATAAGTTAAATATGAGTCAACAGTGTAACACTGTTGTAAAAAAAGCTAACATCATTCTGGGATGTATTAGGAGGAGCACTGTAAGCAAGACACAAGAAGTAATTCTTCCACGCTACTCTGTGCTGATTAGGTTTCAACTGGAGTATTGTGTCCAGTTCTGGGTGCCATATTTCAGGAAAGATGTGGACAAATTGGAGACAGTCCAGAGAACAGCAACAAAAATGATTAAAGATCTAGAAAACATGACCTATGAGGGAAGAGTGAAAAAACTGGGTGTTGTATGATTGTCACTAAAATATGCTGTGGGTTTAGGAAGTGCCCAGATACTAGCTCTCCAAAGACAAAAAACAGGGGATAACCAATGCCTAGGCGGGTGTCGAACAACCATCAACAGCCACTGTCCAGCAAGGGAGCTACAATGCAATGACTCACCTGCATAAGGCTACACCAGTGGTACGGTCAACCTTGCCAGCTGGTGACTCAACAATGCCCACCAGACATGCCTAGACTTGTGTTCTCTAAGCACATGGACTAAGGGTTTAAAACAGAACACAGTGGCCCCATACTTGGCCTTTTCTCCTTCCCCCACCTATGCTGCAAGCAACAAAGATGCTCAGAAGACTGAAGATTCCAACAGAGGAGACTGGCCCAGGTTTGAAGGGTGAAAACTCTATAATATGAACTGCAATATCCAGTGAGGTGAGAAAAATTGCTTAATCTCGATGTTGCCCAGTCTAATAGGGTTGAGAGTTTAGACTGCATGCTTATATTTTATTTTATTTTGGTAACTAACTCTGACTTTTTGCCTATCATTTATAATCACTTAAAATCTATTGTTTCTAGTCAATAAACTTGTTTAACTGTTTATCTTTACCAGTGAGTTTGCCTGAAGTGTTTGGTAAATCTGCTCAGGTTTACAATGGCTGGTGTATATCCACTTTCCATTGATGAAGTGGTGGACCAATTAATTTGCACTGCTTGTCTTGAGCAGTGCAAGACGATATATTCCTGAGGTATATGGCTGGGAGCTGGGGGGATTTGGCTGGTGCCTTTCTCTGTGTGATTCATACGTGGCTCTGGGAGCATTCATGCAATCTAGCTGGGTGTGGGGCTCCACATGCAGTTGTACTGAGTGATAACAGGGTTTGGAGGGGGTTGCTGCTTGTCACCAGCAAAGCATTGTAAGAGACAGCCCAGCGTGGAGAGTTAAGGGGGCACAGCAGTCCCACAGTCCCTGGCTGCACCTCGGGGATCCCATCACAGGAAGGTTTAGATTTTATGTTAGGTAACACTTCCTAATTCTCTGGGGTAGTTATGCACTGGAACAAATTTCCTAGGGAAGTTGTGGAATCTCTGTCACTAGAGGTTTTAAAGAACAGGTTAGACATACACCTGTCAGGAATAGTCTAGTTATTACTCAGTCCTGCCTTGATTGCAGGGGACTGGACTTGATGACCCACTGAGATCCATTCAAGTCTTACTTTTCTATGATTACATTAAAACTTTTCTATGATTACATTAAAACAAAACATTAAATCAAAATGCCAGGTACCTTAGGTTGTGTGGGGAGGGGAGGGATGCTAAAGGAGTATAGGATTTTGTAATATATATATTTAAATAAAAGAAACTTTGCCTTTTAAGAGATTTGAGATCTTGGAAATAAGGTCCTCTTGAAGTATTAGGGGAGATAACAAAGATCCATATTATTCTCAAATGTTGGTTGAAGTCCTCTGATAGAGGGAGCTCATGCATGTTTGATAACAGTGCCCACCCATGCAGGTCCTGTAATTTACCATCTTGTACTATAAGAACTGTATGTGAATATTTAAAAATACCAGGCAACACATTTTGTGTGTTTGTTAGTGTCTATGGAAACTATTGTTTTTATCATGTACAATCTACACAATTAAATATTTAAGTTAATATATTTTTTCCTCTTTGTGACATTTGGGACAAATGTAATGCTTCATTTTACTTTGACATTGCATGCTTTATGACAGTCTGGGAAAACCCCTGTGGGAAAGATATGTGTGGATAGATAAGCCATTCAAATTGTTCTACTTAGACTCAGTTTTCATTAAAAAAAGTTGATCTATAGCTCTTTGGGTTGTGAGGAAAATCTCAGAAATATCAATCCAGTGCAACATATGTAGCAATGTCTTCCTAAGTTTCCAGAGAATCTGAAACAAAAGCTCTGAGGTGTGAACTGCTCATTCGTCTCAACCGGGGCTAACTCAAACATAGCATGGGAACTAGGGGTGCAGGCGATGCTGCAGCACCCCCAGGTTACGCACAGGACTCTGCTCCCTGCGATCAGGATCCCAGGTGCTGCCCCGCACCAGGGATCCACTGCTGGCCCCATGCCTGGGGTTCTGGCTGCTGCCCAGCACCCACAGTCCCAGCTGCCAGCCCGCATTCAGGGCTCCGCTCCTGGCTCCGTGCCTGCCCTCAGCTGTGGCCCCAGCTCGGCCCCCTTATCCCTGTCCGGGGCCCCCTCCCGGAGACATGACCCTGCTCCCGGCCCCAGCTCAGGGAGTGAGGGATGCGGACACGGGTAAGGGGGCTGGCTTTCAGCACCCCCACTGTTAAGTGTTTCAGCGCCACTGAACTCAGATGTCAGCTATGATACTTTAAATGTCAACATTGCTCATCAAAGCATAAAAGAAAGGAGAGGAAGTATTATACAGTAACTCCTTGCTTAACCTTGTAGTTATGTTCCTGAAAAATGCGACTTTAAGTGAAACAATGTTAAGCTAATTCAATTTCCCCATAAGAATTAATGTAAACGGGGGGTTCCAGGGAATTTTTTTTGACCAGAGAAAAGACTACACACACAGCATAAGTTTTAAATGAACAATTTGATACCGGTACACAGCGATGATGATTGTGAAGCTTGGTTGAGGTGGTGAAGTCAGAGGGTGGGATATTTCCCAGGGGATGCCTTACTGCTAAATTATGAACTAGCACTCAGTTGAGCCCTCAAGGGTTAACTCGTTGTTAATGTAGCCTCACACTGTACAAGGCAGCATGAATGGAGGGAGGGGAGTCAGCATGGCAGACAGAGACACACACCCTGAGTGTGTGTGTGAGAGAGAGATGCACATTGCTCCTTTAAGTACGCTGACCCCACTTTTTAAGTTAATCAGCAAGCTGAGACAGCAGCTGCTTCCAGGAAGCTCCCTCCGTCCTGAGCCCTGTCATGTGTCCCCCCTGCTCTATGGAAGATGGGGTAAGTGGGGTGCCGGAGCAGGGGGGAGGGGGACACCCTGACATTAGCCCCCTCTTCCCCCCAGCCCTCCCACAGAGCAAGCAGGAGGCTTGGGGGAGCAGCTCCAAGGCAGAGGGCAGGAGCAGGACATGGCAGTGGGGGGAGGGACAGCTGAACTGCTGGCAATTGATAGCCTGCTGAGCGGCGACCGCACAGGGAACTTAGGGGAACGGGGAGCTGATAGGGGGGCTGCTGGTCCACCCTGGTTCCAAGCCCCCACTAGCCAGCTGCAACGGGATGCTCTTCCTGCAAGCAGTGGTCAAAGCAGGTGGCTGCCAAACGACGTTATAAGGGAGCATTGCACAACTTTAAACGAGCATGTTCTCTAATTGATCAGCAATGTAACAAGAAAACAACGTTAACCGGGACGACTTTAAGTGAGGAGTTACTGTATTATGAAAATTGACACAATCTAATCAGAATCACCAGTCATTTAGGGTTAGCCACATGATTGTTTTTGTTTTCCTGCAGGAGAGCTTAGCTTTCAACAATTTGGGAACTCCTGGGTTAAAGACACATATTTTACTGCAGAATACACCACCTGCCAAATATAAAAATCAATAAATTAGGAATAATGGAAATCTGCCTGTGGAACTCATGAACTCATTCTATATTGAAATGTCTTGGGAAATCTCATTTCAGTTCATAATGAATAAGTGTCCAAGTTGCAAAAACCACCTGTTACGAAGTGGGAATGTTCTTAATGTTTTCTCTGAATACTGTGTGGGTGCCTCAGTTTCCCCTATGCATTTCTCAAGTATCTAGGTGGTGGGATAAGGGTGTGTGATTGTTGCAGAGCCCAAGAGGGCCTGTGTGATGCTGTCTGCACAGAGAATGGCCGACACCCTGTCTCCTGGCAACTGATGGCCTGGGCCCCTCCTCTGCAAAGGTGCCAACTGAAGGTGTTGGAGAACAAAGAGATCAGGTGGCCTCCTGGCCCAGGAAGAGACAAAGGGGCTGTAGAGTTTCAGTTTGGAGCTGGCTGGGGAAACGGAGGGAGCCCCAGGGCTGGGGTCTAAGCTCCCTGCCCCCTAAGATGGACCTGACTGAGGGGGTCCTATTGTCTGTCCCTACAAGCTCTGTTTTGGACTGTGTTCCTGTCGTCTAATAAATCTTATGTTTTACTGGCTGGCTGAGAGTCACGGTGAATCGCAGGAAGTGGGGGGTGCAGGGCCCTGACTCCCCCACACTCCATGACACCACCACACCCACCACTGACAGGCATTAATGTTGGCAGCTCCAAACAAAGTGCAAAGAATGACCCTGAAGATCAGCTGAGGCATATTGATGGGGCAGTATGAGAAAGCTTCCACTATCACTATCTCTGCTGGGGACACATATAGGACCTCTGTCGCTAGGGATGTAAATCTGGCATCTTGCAAAAGCACTAAATCCACTGAAAATGTTTGAAGATTAAGATCATCAATGATTGTATACGAGGGGCGGGCAAACTTTTTGGCCTGAGGGCCACATCGGGTTTCCAAAATTGTATGGAGGGCCAGTTAGGGGAGGCTGTGCGTCCCCAGACAGCCCGGTGTGGCCCGGCCAATGTCCCCTATCCGACCCCCGCCCGCTTCTCACCCCCTGATGGCCCTCCGGGACTCCTGCCCCATCCAAACACCCCCGCTCCCTGTCCCAACTGCCCCCCGCCACTCCATCCAACCCCTCGTCTCATTTCTGACTGCACCCCCCCCCCCCAGGACCTCTGCCCCATCCAACCACCCCTTCTCCCTGACTGCTCCCAGAATCCCTGCCCCTGACTGGCCCCCGTCGCCCCATCCAACCCCCCCCCTCCCTCCCCCCCCCCCCCCCCCCCCGGGACCCCTGCCCCCATGTTCCCTGCCCTCTGATGCCCCGCCCCCTATCCACACCCCTGCCCCCTGACCACCACCTCAAACTCCCCTGCCCCTTTACCGCGCTACCTGGAGCTACAGTCACGCCACCCAAAGCACCAGGGCAGGCAGCCACGTCACCATGCAGCACAGAGCACTGGGTCAGGCTCCAGCTCTGCAGCGGCACTGCCCCAGGAGCTCGCAGCCCCGCTGCCCAGAGCGTTGCGCCAGCGGCACAGTGAGCTGATGCTGCGGGGGAGGGGGAACAGCAGGGGAGGGGTCAAGGGCTCAGGGGCCAGGCAGGAGGGTCCCGCAGGCCGTAGTTTGCCCACCTCTGTTGTATACCATTCAACATTAAGTTTGTTTGCATTATTTTTTACAATCCATATGGGAAAGAAGTATTTGTCCTCATATAAATGTTCATTTTATCTTACTGTTCTCAATCAGTAATTAAGATAATTGTTTAAACCTAGATTTTTTATTTCATTTTTTTTTTTTTTTTTTGCTCATATTCTCAGAGGATAGTACAGATGTCTTCCCTGTACAGGTTGGTGTCTCAGTAAGCTGACTATTCAGTGAGAAGCTAGCTTTTTGATGATTTTGCTAGTATCTGTAATAACAATACAATCCTAAACCTGCAGTTAAACAAGAGAGTAGTATTTTTAGAACAGCCTGCAGTTTAAAAGTGCATTGTGAATATTAACATATTCCAGTAAATTAGTTTGCACTCATTATCATAAGCAATTACTTACTGTTTAGATGCTGCTGGTATTAAATTGGCAAGCAATTTGCAAGAATTAAAACATAACATAAATTTTTTTTCTTACATTCCAACAATATAAAAGGACAAATGATTTTAGAAGGACAGTCAATATCTATGTCTATATATACTCTCTGTGTGTTTAACTGTCTACCTATGGTATCATCCCTTCATTAGTTACTACTTTTTATCTGGGTTTTTATGATAAACTTTCCATAAAATCTGTTTTGATGCTACTAAGTACATTTTGAGTACTTACATCTAAATTTAACAGTAATGTCTCATTTACACTGGTGTATCTTGCCTGTCTTGTTGAAAATATTATCTGGAAAATATATCAGAACAATGTTTAGTTCTGTGCTCTTGGCACTAATCTTATAAAACTCCGGCAAATGTGAAAAGTATGCTAACACACTTATCCTTCAGAAACAAATAGAAACAAATATATAGGGAGAAACCGTCCTAATTTAGGCTAGAATAACAAGTTTACTTTTTTATATTCTGGGTCTGTTTCTCCTCAGTGCAAAACATGAGTAATTGCCATGGAAGTTACCTCAAAGAAAACCTGGCATTAAGTGAGAGGAGAATCAGGTCCATTATGTTTAAAGAAAATTTAGCACATGTGAAAGGAGCTAGCTTGTCAAATCTGGAGAGTGATGTGTTCTATTTAGCCACAGAAGAGTCATATATGAGAAGCATTTGTATGAGCAACGATGGGCCTACTGGTCTTGCATAGAGTGTAAAACAGGGCTGAAATTTGCCTAAATTTTCAAAGGTGACTAGGCTCCAATCCAGCAAAGCATAAAAACACATGCTTAACTTTCAGCATGTGAGTAGCTCCATTGACGTCAGAGGGATTAAGTACATAATTGGCTGCCATGCTGGATCAGGACCTTAGACCGTAAACTATCTGGAATGGGCATTGTGTCTGCCTAGGTGCTTGTACAGCATCTAGTACAGGCCCTAATCCTAACTGGGGCCTGGGGGAACTAGGGTAATATAAACAATAACAAACAATAACAACATTTTAAATAATTGTCAAAATATAATAAAAACAAGCCCTGAACTTAAGTCTCCATCTTTTCAGCTAAGTTTCAGTCTGGAACCAATTAGTACAGTATAATCATTATCTTATTTCACAAAACACGCAGGGCTGTAATAGAAACATTAACATTTTCTTAACTACAGGAGTAGAATGGTTCCTGTCTGCAATCCTCTATTTTGTTTTTAGGCTGAACATATCTTAGTTAGATAAAAATAGGCACCTTTAAAAATAAAACAAAATCACCCAATTATTTAAGCATATTCAACACTTTTCAATATCTGCAGTATCTCTTCTGGTTTTCATTTTTTTAAATTGCCAGTTGTTAAGGTGCTCAATAAAAAAAGCCCCAACCTCCCACCTTCCAAACTTTCCAATTACTTCCTGCAGTTACACTTCATGAATTTCACAGCTGAAAATGTATAGGTTTTACCCGGGAAACAAAATGAAGCATCCAGCTGATCAACACATCTTATTTTTTGTTCTTATTGTGTTATGAAAACATTTAGATTCTTAACTATGGGACTGTTTGCAATTAAACTACTTTGGACAGAGAAGCAAGCTAGTCAGAGCAGTGTTGGAGTCATCCTATATTTTCATCCTTTTATTGGTTCTTCATTCTAAGCTTGATCTGCAAGGTACTGAGTACCATCTATGAATTGTTCAGTCTCCATGCACACTGTAAGAAGTACTCAGCACCTCAGTGTTCTCCTCTTGGGAAAAAATATATGGACCCATAGCTACTATCCTAGGAGCTCAGTAACAATGTCCTCAGGCTACTATCTCCACAGAGATAATTAAGAAGCTGCTGTTCCTTGGCCAAGTCACCATATAAGATATTAAGATAGAAGGAATAAAAGATGATTCAAGGAAACATTCCATTGTAAATGAATCACAAAACGTGCAACTTCCACAGTTTTGCATGGAAACAATTAGGGGCCATTCAGAACCATTTGCTGGCATCAGATACTAAGCCCAAAATTTGCAGATTTATTTATAAGATTTGCAGATGATCCATATGATGCTTTATGGTCTGTGACCTTCCTTTGTAACTTGTATATCTGTAAGTAAGAAAGCAGAGCATGACACTGATGTACTGTGGAAAGGGTGTGGAGCTTTCAAAGAAATCTACAAGCACTCTTTCCATCAGGGACTCCAATCCCTTGCGTTTGCATAAGCCTGCAAAACTTTCTCGGACTTTGCTATTCCTTCCTTGGAAAGGAACAATATTTTTCTACAAGAACCACTGAAGAAAATGGGGAGCCATTCAGTTATATGGTGTAGGCTTTTGGGTGAAAAACACAACATTGGATTTAAAAACTAAATATGAGTGAACACTATAACACTACTGCAAAAAATCAAACATCATTCTGGGATGTATTAGCAGGAATGTCGTACGCAAGACACGAGAAATAATTCTTCCTCTCTACTCCATGCTGATTAAGTCTTCAGTGGAGCACTGTGTCCAGTTCTGGGTGCCACATTTCAGGAAAGATGTGGACAAACTGGAGAAAGTCCACAGAAGAGCAACAAAAATTATTAAAGGTCTAGAAAACATAACCTATGAGCAGTGATGAGCTGCCAAAATTTTAACAAACGGTTCCCTATAAAAAGTTCTGATTTAAGGGATGTTCCACAGTATGTATTTTTTGTACCAATAGGGTTACCATACGTACGTATTTTCCCGGGAGGCGATTTAAGACCCAAAAAGCCTGACATGTCCAGGAAAATACAGATGTATGTTAACTCTACCTAAAGTTCTTTTTTAAAAAGATGGGCCTGATCTAGAAATGAGCTCCATTTCACATGTGTGGGTCCCCGTCACTCCCTGGGGGTGTGCTAGGGTGACCAGATGTCCTGATTTTATAGGGACAGTCCCAATTTTGGGGTCTTTTTCTTATATAGGCTCCTATTATCCCCCACCCCCTGTCCCGATTTTTTCACACTTGCTGTCTGGTCACCCTATGCACATGTGTGGGTCCCAGCTGCTGCCTGCCCCCCTCACTGAAGCAGGTGTTTAGGGTTACTGCCCTGGGAACTGCAGGGCACCAGTGTACGTGGGGCCGGCTGCAGACAGGGGCGTGGGGCAGGGCCAGCTGGAGGCAGCGGGTGCGGGGCTGGCTGCAGGCAGGGCAGGGGGTGTGGGGCTGGTGCGGGTAGGGCAGGGGGGTGCGGCAGGGGCGGGCTGGCTTCGGGCGGTGGGGCGGCAGGGCTGGAGACAGAGGAGTGCGGGGCTGGCTGGCTTCGGGCAGGGGGTGCGGCAAGGGCTGGCTGCGGGCAGGGGGTGCAGGTACTCACACGGGGAGAGTGGCTCGGAGCAGGCCCAGCAGAGCAGCCGGGGACCCACCAGGCAGCAATGGGAGCCCCAGGGCCAGAGGTCCGAGGAGCAGCAGCAGCAACAGGGCCAGGCAGTGGCCCACATGGCTCCCGCAGCGCAGCGCCCCCTGGCGACTGAAGGAGAAATTACATGCTTCCCGGTCGGAGCCCATCAAAGCCGCAGCACCCTCCCCTCGCAGGGAAGCCAGTTAACAAGCGGTTCTAAAACCGCTTCAAAATTTAACAGCCAGTTCATGTGAACCAGTGCGAACCGGCTCCAGCTCACCACTGCCTATGAAGGAAGATCACCTGACCTTGTAGTGTCAAAACAACTATGAAACCAGGTTTATTTGCAATGTCCACATGAAGGAACTCCAGGCAGATGGGAGAGCCACATCTTTAAAGACTCATTGAATTTTTCTAATGGCCCATTCAGGCTGATTGGTTACTGTTTGGTGGGCATTTCCCAAGTATACACACAGATGTAATTCTTACATAGTCAATATTCCTAACTTTAGATACAGAAAAAATAAATGCATACAAACTGGATAATCACATTCAGTAAATCATAAACTTTCCAATGATACCTTACAAGACCCATTTTGCATAAAACATATCTTAGTTATGCCACATTCATATCATAACAATATTTCTATAGAAAATATGGAGTGTAACGTCACAATGATTACTAAACTTTATCTACAATGACAGAGGAAAACAAACAAAAGACTGTGTCTTTAAACAGTGGGCAAAAGTGGCAGCATCAGGAACGATACTATTATCAGGCTGCTTACCTAAAATAGAATTTAAAATTAGCAAACGCCTCATGAACTTCAGACAGATGAAAGCTGGGTTTGGTTGCTAAATGTCATGCAAAGGGTTGAGTTTGCACTATGGTGCATTGTTCAGCAATTCCCCTACCTCTATGTGAAATTTGCTGTCAGGAATACAACAAATCAAATGTTAGGGCCTGTTAAGATGCAGAGTAATTTGGCTAAACAAATGCAATTGAAAAACACTAGAGATAGGAAAGAAACTGCTTTCCCATCCCGCAAAATTTTTCAAGATGTCAAAGAAATTTCCCATCCTGAATTGGGACAAAAAGTCAGTCTTGAAACTTTTTATTAACTGAACGTCCAAAAAAAAAATTGGTTTGGGTCAGTCTAAACATTTCATTTCAATAATTCCAAAATGTTTCATTTTTATTTTGAACTTCTTTGTCTTTTTTTAACCATTTTCAGACTAAATGTATTAATTTAAAAACAAATTATTTGACTCAAAAATGTAAACACACGTAATTTTGACAATTTCAAAAAAAATTTCCCCAACATTTTTTTCAGTTGTAAGGTTCATTGAAACCAGATTCACTTTTGTGAACAGTTTTGTATTTGACTATTTGACATTTTTCAGCAAAAAAAAAGGGGAGTTATTGAAAAATTCCCAATCAGCTCCAAAAAACTCCACACCCTTTTTGCCCACCAAGACATATCACCTACCCACGGTTACTCAGTAAGTCAGTGGCAAAACTGAGAAGTGAGCTCAGATCTCTGGAGTCCCAGCCCAGTGCCTCACCCACAAGATCATCTTTCTTGATGAGTACCTTTCTGTAAATGCTCAAATGTTTCAAGGTTCTATTTATTTATTTTTGCTGAAAGCATGATGCCTGATATATCATAGATCAGCAGTGAAGAAACAGATAGTGAGCTAAAGTTACAAAGCACCAAACCAAACAGAACCCATAATGTACTGTAAGAATGTAATCACAACTGTCTGTCAGCTCCTACGAAAAAACACCTAATTAGAGCTATTATCTATATGAAGTTCACGTTAAATGTTACTAGGCACACTCTGTACTCACACTGATATTCTTTGTTAATGTTCATTAAAGTAATTCCTGTTTTAAAGGGGATGATTACTTGGTATCATTATCAGGCTTAGCCTCAGCATGTTACACTGTCACTGACATATAGAAAGCTCAGCTTCAGAAAAGGATTCATCATCTTAAGTGCTGAGCCAGTATAAATAGTGCAAATTCCAGAGAAAATATACATGTGCTTTGTGGATGGGAAGAAGTTTAATGCCTCAGCAAGCAGCGCTGTTCCGAATTCATCCCCCCACTCTGTCCCCAATTTATGGAGGGGCCTTGCATCTCAGATCAATATCTCAGTTTATTAATTCTAAGCAGCATACAGTAAATTGCTCCTTTGCTGCAGTGTGCAATGAGGGGGAAAATCCCCCCTCCAAAGAAGTCACTTTAGCTGTCACATCATGTATAATAATCAATGGTTTCTCTTTCTCCTTTCATTTTCCTCCCATGTTAACAGCCTTAAAAGTTAATTTTAAATAAAAAAATTTAATAAAAAGAAGGTAATTTGGTATATCTACACTGCAGCCGCCTTGTTGCTGCTAATATTATATGACAGTTTGCATAGGAATAAGGTGCTGTGCTCATCTGAGAAAATCCCTTGGCCCATTAAATTTTTATTATTAAGATATATTTATTTTATTTTATTTAGATTCAAGAGAGATAATAAAGGACAACTAGCCCAACCTCTACACACCTGGGACAACTCAACATAAAAACAAGACCAGCACCAACCCCTACCACACATGGCAGCAATCACCTTTCAGTGAAATAAAAGAGAGGGATATTACCCTGCCCTCACTAGAAAAGTGTCCCTCAAGCAACAATTTGCTCCAAAAGCTCCTTAAAAAGATGAGCCTGAAGATCAATACATTCAGAGCTAAGGCTTGAGTTACAAAGCCAAGAGGGTTTCATGGGAAAGACCTGCTAGCAGCCCCTTCTCTATTATGCCAAGAGATCTTCTACTCACTTGTCTACTAAACTCATTTGTGACATTATGTCATGGGGGAGAGAGAGTCTCTCAATCGTGCAGGTTTCAAGCCATGCATGGCTTTATAAGATAAATGCAACACCTTAGCCTCTACACAGAGCCCCACAAGCAGCCAGTGCAGATCACACAACACCAGTGTAACATGCTTCTGGCAACAATCCCCCTTGACAAGTGGGCCGCCAATTTAAGTGCTAGTTTCTGTTTCCAAATAGACTTGAGGTATAGAACCAAGTAAAGCCCATTTCAGTAACCAAGTATGAAGATGACAAAAGCATGTATTGTGTGGGTGAGGTATGCATTAGGAAGGTTAAGTCACAACTTTCTAGCTAGATGCGAATGGAAAAAAGGTGATCATGACTACTACTTATCATCTAACAATAACCAGACATCCAGGTTGCAAAGATGAGTGGCAAAAGTCAAACAAACACTGTCAATCAGAGAGGCAAAAATAATCATTGACATATCCCTGGTTCCTTTCCCCAAATCACCATCAACACCTCTGTTTTACTTGGATATATAAATGTACTATAAACCAACCCACACAGTTCACAGAGCCTGTTTCTGATCTTTTACACTGAGCTTTTACACTGGCATAACTCCCTTGAGGTCACTCTAGTGTAAGTGATAGCAGAGTCTGGCCCATGGATTGCACTATAGCACCCATGGTATCTTTGTTCCAATTTTCTGTTTTTAATTAGGTATATTTATTTCTGTTTTTTCTATGTGTGCATTTCAAATACATCCATCACCATGGTACCTGTACTCAATGTTGTTCTATAAAACTATAGGACTGAAAGCAATCCACCAGAGCCATTGTTAAGATTTCATATGTTAACAGCACCATTCCTTCCTTCATCTCAATGAACACTTTTAAAGGAAGGTCCAGGGGAAGGGATAATTGATGCATTTTTGAAGGTAGTAAATAATAATTAGGTAGAAAGGGAAGCAAGAAGATAATAGTAAGCAGCCATAACAGGTGGACCATGCAACAGACAACAATACCAGGGAATCAAAACAGAAGGGTAACACATAATGTGGGCAGCTGGGCAGCAACCATATGGCTAGGCCAACAGAAGGAATATATCAGGCTGTTACAAAAGGTAGAGATGTGTGGAGAGAGTGTGTGAGTGTGTGCGTGAAAGAGAGAGAGTGTGAGTGAGAGAGAGAATAGATTTTTGATACTTACCTGGAAAGCAGTGCACTGTGATATGGGATATATTAAGGATGATGGTCACAGGTGAGGCTGAGATCTCCTTTTGCTCAGAACTCACATGTGTATTTCCCCTTGGAGTGGCCTTGAGTATCCCACTGGTGATTGTGTGTTACAGATTCCCCTCAGTTCCAGATCAACGGAGAATCTGCTGTTGCAACCCCAGCTACAGAGCAAGTAGCAGCTCATGCATTAGAAGTACCTGATTCAATCCACAGTGCATTGGCCAAGATGGTGGCTGTAATATTTAAATTGGTCCAAACCTTCAGATAATGGGCCAGATTCTGTCAATGGACTTATTCCATGTTTGCAATGGTATAAGGGAGATAAGACAGTAACTGGTGTTCTTCGAGATGTGTTGCTCATGTGTATTCCACAATAGGTGTGCGTGCTCGCCACGTGCACCGGTGCCGAAAGTTCTTCCCCTAGCAGTACCCCTGGGGAGGGCACCCCCCCGCGACCCCTGGAGTGGAGCCTGCCTGGCGTGGTTAAGGGGAGCTGCATGCTCCCCCCCCCAGTTCCTTCTTGCCAGACAACTCCGAAAGAGGGGAAGGAGGGTGGGATGTGGAATAGACATGAGCAACACATCTCGAAGAACACCAGTTACGGAAAAGGTAACTGTCTTTTCTTCTTCGAGTGATTGCTCATGTGTATTCCACAATAGGTGATTCCAAGCTATATCTGTTGGAGGTGGGTAGGAGTTCACAAGTTCCCAGGATGGAGGACAGCCCTGCCAAACCCAGCGTCATCCCTGGTCTGGGGGACGATCGCATAGTGCGAGGTGAACGTGTGAACCGAAGACCACATGGTGGCACTACAAATATCCTGGATGGGGATGTGGGCCATGAAGGCAGCCGACGAGGCCTGCGCCAGAGTCAAGTATGCCCTCACAATGGGCGGTAGGGGAACATCCGCCAGTTCATAACAGGAATGGATGCACGAAGTGATCCAATTGGACAGCCTCTGAGTGGAAATTGGCTGGCCCCTCGCGCGTAAAGCCGAGGCGACAAACAGTTGCGAGGACTTTCTGAATGGCTTAGTCCGCTCGAGTTAGAAAGCCAGAGCCTGCCGCACATTGAGTGGGTGGAGATGGCGCTCCTCACTGGATGCGTGAGGCTTGGGGCAGAGGACCGGTAGAAAAATGTCCTGACCCATGTGGTAGGCGGAGACCACCTTCAGGAGGAACGCAGGGTGTGGGCAGAGCTGGAGCTTGTCCTTATGAAAGACCATGTACGGCGGCTCGGAGGTCAGGGCCCTGAGCTCCGAGACTCGCCTGGCCGATGTGATTGCAACCAGGAAGGCCACCTTCCACGAGAGGTGAGACCAGGAGCATGTGGCCAGTGGTTCAAACGGGGGCCCCATGAGATGAGCCCACACCAGATTTACGTCCCACAGTGGGACTGGGGGTCTAGAATACGGAAAAAGATGGTCCAAACCCTTAAGGACCTGGCCAGTCATAGCATGGGAAAATACTGTGTGTCCTTCCATCTGGCGGATGGAAGGCCAATATGGCTGCCAGGTGCACTCTGACCGACGAAGGCGCCAGGCCCTGGGTCCTCAGGTGGAGGAGGTAATCAAGGATAAGCTGGATCGGGGAGGTCACCGGGTAGATGCCCTGGTCTGCCACCCACCTAGAAAATCGGGACCACTTCGCCAAATAAGCACGGCGAGTGGAGGACCGTCTACTTTCGAGTAGGATGCGCTAAACCTGGTCCGAGCACGTCCGTTCCTATCCACCTAACCACTGAGCAGCCACGCTGTGAGGTGAAGAGCCACTAGGTTGGGGTGGAGGAGGCGGTCCTGGTACTGAGAGAACAGGTCCGGGCAGAGCGGCAATGGCCACGGCGGAGCTACTGCCAGGCCCGTGAGGGTCCCGTACAAATGCTGCCTGAGCCATGCTGGGGCAATGAGGAGGACCCGGGCCTTGTCCAACTTTATCTTCTCCAGGACCCTTCTGATTAGGGGGAACGGGGGAAAGGGGTAGAGAAGCCGGCCTGACCAGGACAGGAGAAAGAAGGCATCGGAGATAGCGCCCCCCCCAACCCTCCTCCGGAGCAGAACCGGTTCTGCCGAGTCGCGAATAGGTCCACCTGGGAAGTTCCCCACCTTCGGAAGAGCTGGTGGGCCACTTCTGGGTGGAGGGACCACTCGTGTTGCGAGGAAAAATCCCTGCTCAAGTCCCTGTTCCGGGCGCCTGGTAGGTGGAAGGCCTTCAGGTGGATGTCGTGGGCTATACAGAAGTCCTACAACCTGAGGGCTTCGCGGCAGAGGGCAGAGGATCGGGCCCCGCCTTGCCTGTTGATATAGAACATTGAGGCTGTGTTGTCCATGAGGACCCTGACTACGTTGCCCTCTAGATGCGAGCGGAAGGCCATACATGCCAACCGCACTGCCCTGAGCTCCTTGATGTTTATATGTAGGGCCAGGTCTTGAGCCGATCACAGACCCCAACCCAGGTCCGACACATCGGACACCAGCTCCAATGATGGGGCCCTGTCCCTGAATGGGACCCCTTGGAGCATGTTGTTTGGGGCAGACCACCACCGTAGGGAGGCGATCACAGAGTCCAGCACGGTGAAGACCTTGTCCATCCTGTTCATGGCCTGGGAGAACTTTGAGGCCAGCCAGAGCTGGAGGGCCCTCATCCTGAGTCTGGTGTGACGGACCACGTACATGCACACCGACATGTGACCCAAGAGTTGCAGGCAAACCCTGGCTGTTGTCACCAGGAACCTTGTGACTGAGTCTATGAGACCTTTCAGGGTCTCGAACTTGTATGGCGGGAGAGAGACCCTGGCTGATTCTGTGTCCAGGAGCACCCCAATAAACACTATGCGTTGGATCAGGATTAACGTGGACTTGGTGTTGTTTACCAACAGGCCCAAGGCAGTGCACATGGACAGGAGGAGCGCCACATGATCCCTCACCTACGACTGGGAGGTGCCCTTGACAAGCCAATCGTCCAGATGGGGAATATCTGGACCCCCCGCTGTCTGAGGTAGGCTGCTACCACTGACATGCATTTTGTAAACACCTTGGGGGCAGTGGACAGACCAAATGGAAGGACCATGAATTGGTAATGATTCTGTCCCACCACAAAACAGAGGAAGCATCTGTGCCCCTCGAATTTGTGGATGTGGAAGTACCAGTCCCCGGGATCCAGGGAGGGGATGATGGAGGCCAGGGAGACCATGCGGAACTTGAGCTTCACGATGTACTGGTTCAGACCTCGGAGGTTCAGAATGGGACTGAGCCCCCCTTTGGCCTTTCGGGATAAGGAAATAACAGGAGTAATACCCCTTGCCCATGAACTCCTCAGGCACCGCCTCTATCGCTCCTAGTCCTAAGAGCCGCCCCACCTACTGCTCAAGCAGAGCTTCGTGCGAGGGGTCCCCCAAGAAGAACGGGGGCGGAGGGTGGTTGGGCGGGGATGAAGTAAACTGGAGGGTGTAACCCCAGGAAATGGTGTTGAGGACCCATCAGTCTGAGGTTAGCCGTGACCATTCCGGGAGGAAACCACACAACCGGTTGGAGAAGGGAAGCTTTATTGAGGGGGTTTGAGGACTGGCAGGGTGCCCCCGAGCGTCCCGTCAAAAATGCCTTTTCCCCTTCTGCTTGCCCTTGGAGGACACAGGCTGGGGGGAAGGCCGAGACTGCCTCTGAGGGCATCTCTTATAGTCCCGCTGCTTCTTATGGGTGGCCTCGTACTTCAGGAGGGCGGCCTGGGCGGGAGTCTGCCGCGTCTTGAATTTAGGTTTTGCCGGAGCCGGGACATAGAGGCCCAGAGTCTGGAGGGTCGTGCAGGAATCTTTCAGCCTTGTATCTGTTTCCTTCGCAAACAGAGCTTTCCCATCAAACGGGAGATCCTGCATGGAAGACTACGCTTCGCTGGACAGCCCAGAGAGTAGGAGCCACGATGTCCATCTCATGGACACCGCGGAGACCATTGATCATGCGGCAGTGTCCACAGCATCCGAAGCTGCCTGCAGGGATGCCCTAGCAGCCGCTGTCCCTTCCTCCACTAGCACCTTAAACTCCTTCCTATTGCGCTCCTGGAGGGAGTCCTCAAACTTAGGCAGGGAGCCCCACAGGAGAGTCTGATAGTTCACCACTCATAACTGGAAGCTCAGAGATGAATAAATTTTCCTTCAGAAAGAGTCCAGTCTCCGAGAGTCTTTGTTCTTTGGTGTCAGGGCTGGCTGACCCTGCCGTTCCCTATGGTTGACTGACTCAACCACCAAGGAGTTGGGCGCCGGGTGGGTATACAAGTACTCGTGCCCTTTAGTGGGTACAAAGTACTTGCGTTCTGCCTTTTTAGAGATGGGTGCCAACGAGGCCGGTGTTTGCCACAGGGCATTTGAAATCTTAGCCACCCCTTCGTGGAGAGGCATGGCCACCCTACCCAGTGCCGATGGGGACAACACGTTAAACAGGGAGTCTGAGGCTCCTCCATCTCCTCATGACGTCCTGGGCCGCCTGAAGGGCTTCAGGCATGGAAGGCAACTGGACATCCGGAGAGGCCTGTTCTGAAGGGGCCGGACTACTCCACTCAGCTTGAGTCGGAGGCCTGGGGCCCAGTGGGGATCGAGGACTGCCCAACATGAGCCTAGGCTCTGTCCCAGATTTCCCTCGATGCCGCTGTGAGGAGGGAGTCTTCTTGGCCCTCTTGGCGTGCCCCGTGGATGGACAGTGGTGCCGACTGGTCGATGGTACCGGAGGGTCACTGTGTACCAACGCCGCGGTGCCGGGTACTGGATCGGAGCGGTGTGCCAGGGTCGGGGTCAGCGCCGACTCCATCAGGATGGCCCGGAGCCTAATGTCCCTTTCTCTTTTGGTCCAAGGCTTAAACAACTTGCAAATCTTGCACCTTTTGCTGATATGGGTTTCTCCCAAGCAGCGCAGTCTGCGTGCGGGTCGCTCCTTGGCATAGAACACCTGCAAGAGCCGCACAACTTAAACACCGGGGCGCGGGGCATGCCCTGGCCCGGGCTCACTGACTAACTAAACAGCTAACTAACTACAGGTACTAACGTTGAACGAATGAACAGTTCTGGGGCAGAGCAGTTCCGACGCACCTTCACTGGCGGCAAGAAGGAACTGGGTGGGGGGGAGCGCGCAGCTCCCCTTATACCGCGCCAGGCAGGCGCCACTCCAGGCGTCACGGGGGGCGCTCCCCCTTACGGGTACAAAACTTCTGGCACTGGTGCATGTGGCGAGCATGCACACCTATTGTGGAATACACATGAGCAATCACTCGAAGAAGAACAGAATCTGATGATTGAGACTTTATCTGAACTTGGGCCTTCTATATGGCAGGGTGAGATGAGGCTGTGCCCATTAATAGTGACATACTTATTAATCATTCCTTTCAAACGGGAATGACATCAATGAACATTTAAAAAAACCAACCCAGTAACATCATAATTCACACTTGATATTTGTATCATTTTCAACATAACAGTCATTTAGATAATGAGCACAAAGTCAGTGTTTATTTTCAATCGGAATGGCGAAAAATTGGCTCTTTTATATACTTGTATGCTGAGAGGATCAACATCAGGCAGTTTATAGGTGGTTAGGACAGAAAGAGGGCAGCTTCAATTAAGTCAGTATGCAGATCAACAAGCAGAGGGGAGACACAATGCTCATCACATTACTGAGTATAATTTACCACTTGGCATTTTGCACATTGCTAATAAAATAGAAAAATCAGAAATACTAATAAGATATTTACCCTCCTGCTGTAAAATGCAACAACAGCTTTAAAAAGCGGACAATGAGTGTTCTTGTCTGTTTCTTTTCACTTTACTATATTATTACAGGGAAGTATAAGTAGACAAAGAAACCATATTCTTATCAGAAAAGTACAGCTAGGGGGCCTGATTCTCCTTTTACACTGGGGTAAACAAGAATATCTTTATTGAAACCAATTGAACTAAAGCAGTGCAAAACTAGTGTGCAAGGAGAATCATGCTCTGGGGTTTTAAAATGCAGGAGTCCAACTTACTAGGGTGTGTGAGAGAGAGAATATTTGAACTCAACTTCATGGGTATGCTGAAGGAAGGGTAATGAGGTTGGGCTGTAGGCTCCTCAGTACAGGGACTGGGCCTCTTTCTGCACTCCTAGTCCTCAATAAATAATGGTGCCATCTAACACTGACTAAAAGACAACTAGGAAGGTTGGCAGTGGGTTCAGTTCCCCTAAGGGAAGGACAGATTTTCCATACTCTGTCAGAGGTGGGAAGAGGAGGGGCAATAGATTAGAACACAATAGTTGGACAAAGAGGGAGCTCCAAGGATTGTGGGTGAAAGGGGTACAAAAATGTAACTTGTGATAAGTAAAGCCTAATTACTGTCATCTAACAACTGACCATTAGGTGTTGACAGACACACACTAAAAACCTGAGAGATTGTGGAAAGGCAGACAGGCAAAAGAGGTTTGCTTTGCCCAGAGCAGAAGAATGTTACCTATACAGTACACAATCCATCATTATTATCTGTAATGCTAAGACTCTGTACAAGAACTAGACCTGTCAAAGCATAGTCCATAAACCCCAGTAGTAGTGCCTTGTTTGTGTACAACTTTTTTTCTTCCTCTGTCTCACCCAATACAATAGGCAAAGTGGCTAGTCAGCACCCCTCTGCCAGGGCCGGCTCCAGGCACCAGGCACCCAAGCTGGTGCTTGGGGCGGCACCTGGAGGGGGGCGGCGCGGTGCTTCGGCCGCTGGGGAGAGCGGGGCCACAGCCGGGCTCACCGCCCTCCCCCCGGCGCTCTGGCCGCCCTCCCCCCCCGCGCCCTCCCCCCGGCCGCCGAGGGGAGAGCGGCGAGCCCCTGCCGGGGCTCGCCGCCCTGCGCTCTGGCCACCGGGGGGAGAGCCGAGCCCCAGCTGGGGCTCGCCGCCCTCTCGCCGCCCTGCCCCCGGCGCTCTGGCCGCCGGGGGGAGAGCCGACCCCCCGCCGGGGCTCGCCCCCCCCCCCCCCCGGCTCCGGCCGGCCGCCCCCCCCTGCCTGGGGCGGCAAAAAAGCCAGAGCCGGCCCTGCCCTCTGCAACCATATCTGTCTGTGATTTGTATAGATCTGGTATGACCTAACCTGATGTGCTACAGGATCACTATGTTTACAGTACTTCAACCAAATAAAATAACCATAAAAAGCCAGGAGATAAATATTTGGGAAGAAATAAATAAGAGGTGCTTGTCATGGAGTCCCCGGGCAATGCTCTGGAACTGCTCCCTACGAAGCCAGTCAGGACTCTGGTGAAGTCTCCTCTCTGGTGAGCAGACTGTCTTCAGGGCAAGAAGCTTACATGGCTTCCACCTTCCTGGGTCTGACCTTGGAGCATTCAGCATCCTCTGCCCCTCCCTGTGCTTCCCACAGCGAGTCCGCCCAGGTGGGGTCCTGGGGAAGCCAGAGTGTCCTGCACCCCAACTTCGCAGTCAGACGTGACTCTTAGGCAGCCAGTAAAACAGAGGTTTATTAGATGACAGGAACACGGTCTAAAACACAGCTTGTAGGTACAGAGAACAAGAGCCCTCAGCCGGGTCTATTTTGGGGGGCAGTGAGCCAGACACCCACATCTGCACTCACTCCACATCCCCAGCCAGCCCCAAACTGACTCACCCTCCAGCCCCTCCTCCTCTGGGCTTTGTCCCTTTCCCGGGCCAGGAGGTCACCTGATTCCTTTGTTCTCCAACACCTTTAGCTATCACCTTGCAGGGGGGAAGGGCCCAGGCCATTAGCTGCCAGGAGACAGAGTGTCAGCCATTTATATGCACTGGCCCTTTGCTCTGCAACAATTACACCCCCTTATTCCACCACCTAGAGACTTAAGAAATGCATAGGGGAAACTGAGGCATCCCTACAGTAGTCAGAGGAAACATAAAGAACAGTCCCACTTCGTCACAGTGCTTAGAAACCATCAGGGTGAACATGGTATAAATGCCTGTATTGTTAGAACAGAATAACAACAAGCCACAATTTACGGGGAACAAAAAGACTGACTTGAAGCCATAAAATAACACTCAATGTCTAGGGGTGAAATCCCAGCCCTAATGAAGTCAATGTGGTTTTATTTATTGACTTCATTGGAGCCAGCATTCACCCCAGGTGAACATCCACTGTTTTATCACACTATATGACTAAGGACCCAATCCAACTCTCATTGGAGTCCACAGTAAAACTCCCACTGACACAGGCACAAGCCCTAATTGCACAATGGTGTGAATCCCTATTGTACAATCCATACTGTCCAGGCAATAAGAAATTGCAGAGGTAGGTAATACTTTAGAAATCAAATGTCCACACACATGTTAAAAAGGAGCTGCCTAATAAGGTCATGGTACTAGATTATTAAAAAAAAGCAGGAAAGACAATGGTTGTACCACCAGGCTCCAACACCAATGTAATTAAATCGTTGAACTATCTTGCCTTGCGCAGTCATAAAAAGAAATCCAATAGCAGTGATTAATGATTACTGTTGAGCATGTACCTTATGCCTACACACTAGTATTCAGTGTATTCTGAGTCACTGCTGTTGCCTGTGTTTGCTATAAACAGAGGAGAAAAATCAAGAGAAGAGTCTTTGGGAGAAATAAAATAAAATAAATTAAAATAAAATAAAAGTGTATTGTACTGTATCAGTGTGTGGGTTGTAAACAAAATGCAAGAGGAATCTTTCATACAACCTGAAAATAGAAAAGACAGATTTGACATTTGGACCTGAAGGCATTATTCAGGAATACTATACAAAGCAAAATTAATTACTGTAAGCTTCCACAGTGAAAAGAGAGGAGTATTTCAAAGACAAGGAACATAGGTTGGGGGATCTTAGGACATAGAGAGTAACAGGAAGCAAGCAATATAGAACAACAGAATCTAGAGTGAAAGACCTAAGTTATTAAGAAAGAAATAAAAGTGTATAAAATACAATAAAATCTAGAAGAATGGTCTAAATGGTGAGGAAGTTATAAGACATTAAGGTGGGTTAGGGGAAGAGGAAAAATGTGTAAGGAAAATAGTGAAAGAGTGTAACGACACAGCACACATTTTGTATATGGCAGCACAGAAAAAGAAATTTTCTTTCTGTAATTGAATTCTGAGGAATGGTGGAAAATCAAGTGATGCATCCAGTTATTTTTCTGTGGTTTGTATCATAGGAAACACACTGAAGGACAGAGGGAAAGCTTAGTAATCAGATCTGTTGAAAGTGAAATAGAATACCCTTCTTGCTTTTCTAACTCACTTCATCTTCTAGCCTTTATATCTTTACCTCTGTCTAGAGCCCTTCTAATTAACTTATCACCTGTATTCCTTGTGTAGCCACTTATAAAACAACCCTTTTCCTCACTAGAGACCTTTTGTTTCTCTAATGCTTCGTTCAGCTCTCAGATTTTTCTGATGACCACTGACCTTCCCATTTAGAGACCACAGGTCTGATTCTCCATTGTCTTGCCCCTTGCACAGTCATTTACACCGGTGCAAAGTGAGTTTTAAATTCTAGCAAATCAGAACAGCAACATCTTACACTCTCCTTTGCACACACACATACAAAGATTACATTTTTTTTGCCCCAGACCCTATACACCACTCTGGCAGCATAAAGGAGCTATAAAGAGGCCACAACAGCTTTCAGGAGAATTTCCACAACACAGGATCAGCCTCACATCCTCTGATGATAGCAGAAAAGAGAAGGGCCATAGTGCTCGGTGCAGCACCATTCTGGGCTGCAGAGCTGTCTATATGCAACTGCAAAGGGGATGCCATTTGTTAAACCAGCCCCCTACTGTAGGCAGGGCCGGCTCTGGCTTTTTTGCCGCCCCAGGCGAAAAAGCCTCCGGCTGCCCCCGCCACGGCCAGAGCGCCGGGGGCAGGGCGGCGAGCCCCGGTGGGGGCTCGGCTCTCCCCCTGGCGGCCAGAGCGCTGGGGGCAGGGCGGCGAGCCCCGGCTGGGGCTCGGCTCTCCCCCCCAGTGGCCAGAGCGCCGGGGGCAGGGTGGCGAGAGGGCGGCGAGCCCCGGCTGGGGCTCGGCTCTCCCCCCGGCGGCCAGAGCGCAGGGCCGGGGCTCGCCGCTCTCCCCCCGGCGGCCGGGGGGAGGGCGGCCAGAGCGCCGGGGGGAGGGCGGAAAGCCCGGCTGTGGCCCCGCTCTCCCCAGCGGCCGGAGCGCCGCCCCGCGCCGCGCCCCTCCAGGTGCCGCCCCAAGCACCAGCTTGGTTGCCTGGTGCCTGGAGCCGGCCCTGACTGTAGGCACAATAAAGACAGCACAAAAGTGAATTAAAGCCACCTTTGACCCTGCTCCTCCTAGTCTATACCTTCTGTGTTGCATTTTTCGGGAGAAACAACACAGGACCCAGCCCGTACATATTTGTTGTTGGTTTTTGGTTTTTTAGTTTTAAATACATCTCTACCCCAATATAACGCTGTCCTTGGGAGCCAAAAAATCTTACCGCGTTATAGGTAAAACTGCGTTATATTGAACTTGCTTTGATCCACCGGAGTGCGCAGCCCCCCTCCCCCCCCCGGAGCACTGCTTTACCGCGTTATATCTGAATTTGTGTTATATCGGGTCGCGTTATATCGGGGTAGAGGTGTATGTCTGTAACCTTTTTGGATGTGGAGAACACCTTCAAAATGTTAGCCAAATATAAAATGATGTAGTGATATCTTCTGGGTCTGCAGACAGCCTGTCTAAAATAATAGTCAGAACTTAGTTCCACTAAGTCAGCTTTGTGCCTGTCTGCTGGAACAAATCAGCTGCAAAATTGCTCCCTGAACATTCCCTTGGTGTAGACAAATTTCTGGGTGATGGAGGACCACCATAGCTGCCTAAACTGTACCCTTCCCAGCTCCCCCGCCAGGCACTGGGGTCTTGGAAGGAACACAGGGAAAAGAGAACATGAAGAGATCATTGTTGAACTCTGGTGATCACTTGACAGCTTTTGCAGATATGCATAGGTTAAGCAAGTCCTAAAACTGCTCTAATTTTCACCAGGGGCTGAACAGGCCCCAAGCAAACCAAAATAAAGATCCCTGTGTTGAGTGCAGCTTGGCTAGGGCTGTGACTTGAGCCAAAGAACAGAGTGAGGTGTAAACTGTCTTCCTCTATTTCAAGAAGTTATTCACTATGGAGCCTATATAATGTCAGCAGATACACAAACATTACGAAGATCTATACAAACTACTGTGAGCGGCATCAGAAATGGGTAGGCCTAGGATTCTATGCAAAACCTGAAAGAGTTAGTATATTTCCATTTTAACTTCTAGCAGCCACTTGCCCCCAAAAGGAAAGAACAATCAATATTTCAGAATATCACTCTTGCAAAACAAGCTCTACTTTAGCAGCAAAGTTCACTGGGGTGAAAAAGGAGCATTGTTGAGATCTTCAAATGTGTTGCAAGTAATCTGCTATTTTGTAATCACAAGCTCAAAACAAGAGCATCATTGATAACTCACTTAGTGGACTAGGAGGCCTTTCCTTCAACCTTAACTCATGCAAGCAACACTTACTCAAATGAATAATCCAACTGAAGCAAACAGGACCATTTGCTCGATGGAGGGCTGCTCATGTGAGAAAGGACAGCAGGATTCACGCCCTCCACTTGTAAAGCAATCCTGTATAACAGGAAATCCTGTACTTGCTTATTATATATTTTATTGTTTAAAATATTCTATACGACTTCAAGTAACAAACACATACATCTGGTGCAGCATTTGCTCAGATTCTGCTGATCCAATAAATTCTTCCGAAGAGTTCGGGACACAGAGAATTTCTAATATACTATTTTTACTTATAAAGAGCTAGTCACAATTTTTTTTCAAGACGCTATATATAAAAAGAATATATAGTGAAACTACACCTTGAGAACCTGTAACATCACATTTTAGAAATCAAGGCTGCAAAGGTAGTGTGTTTCAGTTTAGTCTTAAACAGTTATTTTTTACTGAGGAAGTACTTCAAATACAAAGCAGGAACAAAATCCACAACAGAGAGAGATAAAATGGAAGTCTCTAGCACCATAAAAGTACAAAAGAAGAGCGAAAGTAGGCATAGATTTCTTAATCTTAAAGCTAGTAAATGGGAACAGGGAGTGGAATGATTGGAAATGCAATTTAATACTCTCCATTATCAAAGCTAAGATAATGGAGAGTATTAAATATCATAAGGAAAAATTTTGGAAAGAGCTCCAGGTACACAATGAAAGGACTACAAAGTGGATGCAATGTGCCAAATTCAATTGAGGGCAAAGGGGGAGTCATTCTCATTGGAGCCAATGAGAGTGACATCTCCCTATACTAGAGACAAATTTGGCCAATATATCATCTGGTTTGGCTCATAAAAGGAGCTCAGCAACAAGATTTCTTTAAGAAAATACTGTGCT